>NW_026278199.1:0-136084 GCF_023373465.1 Oncorhynchus keta | reverse complement strand
CCTCATCCATAGTGACAGTGTGTTTTCTACTTTGTCTGTATCCTCCACTTCCTCTTTAACTCGCCTTTCTGTCCGTACTGCAGGTCTGCCTTGGCAGCCGCCATCTTGTCTTCGCCGTTGACCGGCCGGACCATCGCCCTCCCTCCTGCACGCCCCAGATCCTTCTCCGAGAGTGACTGCTCACGCTCAGAGACACACACCACGTCCGAGCCTTACGCCAGCACGGCGCTCTACACTCGGTAGGCCGCCTTGCTTCACTGAGTCTGACAATCAATTCTTCTGCGATTCCTTGCATCCTGTCTCCCTAGCGTCTTGTTTGAAACGTATTGGAGGAGAAGGCTCAAGGTCCCGCCCCTCAGACCTTCTTCTCCAATACTTTTTGAGGAAGAGTCGAGCACAGATGAATTGAGAGAGAGCCTGCAGTGCCACCTACAGATGTCGTATCTTAATTTGACCCAGTTTTTCACAGCAGGAAAATAATCCTGCGGCAACAGGAAATGTTCATTATTATGTGGATTATAATTATATACATGTTTTGTGGTGGTTGATATATTTTTCATTAGGGCAAAATAACATCTGACATTTTTTAAGTGGAAAATTATAAACATTAGCAACCTTTTTTAAAACATTGAATACACTACAAAAAAATTCCTGCAACAACATGATGATCAAATGAAGATCCTATATCTGTAGTAGGTCACTTACAGTAGTCTGCCCTCAGTGACCAAAGCTGTGAATCAGTGATACCAGTCTAAAGGAGTAGATCTGTGATCTCTCTCTCATGTCTTTATTTAGAGACGGAGAGCCAGAATCGTTGGCTGGCCGGCCTCGCTTGCCTCTCTCCTGGGCTCTCTGAAGACCATGATGATGATGATGAAGAGGAGGAGGAGGACTTAGAGAGATCGGTTCTGTCAGATGAAGATGGTCATGTCTACCAGTCTCTGGATCGCTGGGGAGAAGTCCGACCAGAGACGGATATGACATCTACGCCCGGCCTGTAAAACAGGTAGGAAGAGTTTGGGTCATGACCTCTACACCCGGCCTGTAAAACAGGTAGGAAGAGTTTGGGTCATGACCTCTACACCCGGCCTGTATAACAGGTAGGAAGAGTTTGGGTCATGACCTCTACGCCCGGCCTGTATAACAGGTAGGAAGAGTTTGGGTCCTGACCTCTACACCCGGCCTGTATAACAGGTAGGAAGAGTTTGGGTCATGACCTCTACGCCCGGCCTGTAAAACAGGTAGGAAGAGTTTGGGTCATGACCTCTACGCCCGGCCTGTATAACAGGTAGGAAGAGTTTGGGTCATGACCTCTACGCCCGGCCTGTATAACAGGTAGGAAGAGTTTGGGTCATGACCTCTACGCCCGGCCTGTATAACAGGTAGGAAGAGTTTGGGTCATGACCTCTACACCCGGCCTTTAAAACAGGTAGGAAGAGTTTGGGTCCTGACCTCTACACCCGGCCTGTATAACAGGTAGTAAAACTGTAAAACATGTGGCAAAGTAATACAATGTTTGTCCTGAATACAGTGTTGTGTTTGGGGCAAATCCCATACAACACATTACTGAGTACCACTCCTCATATATTCAAGCATAGTGGTTGCTGCATCATGTTATGGGTATGCTTGTCATGGTTAAGGACTGGGGAGTTTTTCAGGATTAAAATAAAATGGAATGGAGCTAAGCACAGGCAAAATCCTAGAGGAAAACCTGGTTCAGTTTGCTTTCCACCAGACACTGGGAGATGAATTCACCTTTCAGCAGGTCAATGACCTAAAACACAAGGCCACATCTACACTAAAGGTGTTCGCCAAAAGGCACGTGGGAGACTCCCCAAACATATGGAAGAAGGTACTGTGGGAGACTCCCAAACATATGGAAGAAGGTACTGTGGGAGACTCCCCAAACATATGGAAGAAGGTACTGTGGGAGACTCCCCAAACATATGGAAGAAGGTACTCTGGTCAGATGAGACTCAAATTCAGCTTTTTTTCCATCAAGGAAAACACTATGTCTGGCGCAAACCCAAAACCTCTCATCACAGTGAAGCATGGTGGTGGCAGCATCATGCTGTGGGGATGTTTTTAATCGGCAGGGAAACTGGTCAGAATTGAAGGAATGATGGATGTTGCTAAATACAGGGAAATTCTTGAGGGAAACGTTTTCAGTCTTCCAGAGATTTGAGACTGGGACAGAGGTTCACCTTCCAGCAGGACAATGACCCTAAGCATACTGCTAAAGCAACACTCGACTGGTTTAAAGGAGAAACATTTAAATATCTTGGAATGGCCTAATCAAAGCCCAGACCTCAATCCAATTGAGAATCTGTGATTTGACTTAAAATTGCTGCACACCAGCGGAACCCATCCAACTTGAAGGAGCTGGAGCAGTTTTGCCTTGAAGAATCGGCAACAATCCCAGTGGCTGGAAGTGCCAAGCTTATAGAGACATACCCCAGGAGACTTGCAGCTGTAATTGCTGTAAAAAGTGGCTCTACAAAGTATTGCCTTTGTGGGGGGTTAATATTTATGCACGCTCAAGTTCAGTTTTTTTTGGCTGTCTTGTTTGTTTCACAATAAACTATATTTTGCATCTTCAGGCATATTGTGTAAATCAAGTGATACAAAACCCCCGAAAAATCCATTTTAATTCCAGGTTGTAAAGGCAACAAAATAGTTAAAATGCCAAGGGGGGTTGAGTACTCCGTAAGCCGCTGTAGGCGGTTGGGGCGTTGACAGTGCTGCTGCAGCCTTTCAGGACCAACCAACCCGTAACCCCATAACAGGCTCTGAATTAAAGATACTCGTTAAAAAGATATGCCTCTGTCTGAGAGGAACGAGCCAAGGGCTTAGAGGGTTTCAGACTGGGGTGGAGGTGACAGCATCATGACAGGACAGAGTGTCTGAGAGGAACGCGCCAAGGGGGGTTGAATACTCCGTAACAGCAGCTCTGAATGGCAATTCAACTGTCTTCTCTGTAAACTCTGAATGGCAATTCAACTGTCTTCTCTTTAAACTCTGAATGGCAATTCAACTGTCTTCTCTTTAAACTCTGAATGGCAATTCAACTGTCTTCTTGTAAACCCTGAATGGCAATTCAACTGTCTTCCTGTAAACCCTGAATGGCAATTCAACTGTCTTCTCTTAAACTCTGAATGGCAATTCAACTGTCTTCTCTTTAAACTCTGAATGGCAATTCAACTGTCTTCTTTAAACTCTGAATGGCAATTCAACTGTCTTCTGTAAACTCTGAATGGCAATTCAACTGTCTTCTTTAAACTCTGAATGGCAATTCAACTGTCTTCTCTTAAACTCTGAATGGCAATTCAACTGTCTTCTCTGAATGGCAATTCAACTGTCTTCTCTGAATGGCAATTCAACTGTCTTCTGAATGGCAATTCAACTGTCTTCTGAATGGCAATTCAACTGTCTTCTCTGTAAACTCTGAATGGCAATTCAACTGTCTTCTCCTTAAACTCTGAATGGCAATTCAACTGTCTTCTCTGTAAACTCTGAATGGCAATTCAACTGTCTTCTCTGTAAACCCTGAATGGCAATTCAACTGTCTTCTCTTAAACTCTGAATGGCAATTCAACTGTCTTCTCTGTAAACCCTGAATGGCAATTCAACTGTCTTCTCTGTAAACTCTGAATGGCAATTCAACTGTCTTCTGTAAACTCTGAATGGCAATTCAACTGTCTTCTGTAAACTCTGAATGGCAATTCAACTGTCTTCTTTAAACTCTGAATGGCAATTCAACTGTCTTCTCTTAAACTCTGAATGGCTATTCAACTGTCTTCTCTTTAAACTCTGAATGGCAATTCAACTGTCTTCTCTTTAAACTCTGAATGGCTATTCAACTGTCTTCTCTTTAAACTCTGAATGGCAATTCAACTGTCTTCTCTTAAACTCTGAATGGCTATTCAACTGTCTTCTCTTTAAACTCTGAATGGCAATTCAACTGTCTTCTCTTTAAACTCTGAATGGCAATTCAACTGTCTTCTCGAATGGCAATTCAACTGTCTTCTGAATGGCAATTCAACTGTCTTCTCTGAATGGCAATTCAACTGTCTTCTCTGAATGGCAATTCAACTGTCTTCTCTGAATGGCAATTCAACTGTCTTCTCTGAATGGCAATTCAACTGTCTTCTCTGAATGGCAATTCAACTGTCTTCTGGAATGGCAATTCAACTGTCTTCTGTAAACCCTGAATGGCAATTCAACTGTCTTCTCTGTAAACTCTGAATGGCAATTCAACTGTCTTCTCTGTAAACCCTGAATGGCAATTCAACTGTCTTCTTGTAAACTCTGAATGGCAATTCAACTGTCTTCTCTGTAAACTCTGAATGGCAATTCAACTGTCTTCTTTAAACTCTGAATGGCTATTCAACTGTCTTCTCTTTAAACTCTGAATGGCTATTCAACTGTCTTCTCTTTAAACTCTGAATGGCTATTCAACTGTCTTCTCTTTAAACTCTGAATGGCTATTCAACTGTCTTCTCTTTAAACTCTGAATGGCAATTCAACTGTCTTCTCCTTAAACTCTGAATGGCAATTTAACTGTCTTCTCTTTAAACTCTGAATGGCAATTCAACTGTCTTCTCTTAAACTCTGAATGGCTATTCAACTGTCTTCTCTGAATGGCAATTCAACTGTCTTCTCTGAATGGCACCAACTGTCTTCTGAATGGCAATTCAACTGTCTTCTCTGAATGGCAATTCAACTGTCTTCTCTCAATGGCAATTCAACTGTCTTCTCGAATGGCAATTCAACTGTCTTCTCTGAATGGCAATTCAACTGTCTCTCTCAATGGCAATTCAACTGTCTTCTCTCAATGGCAATTCAACTGTCTTCTCTCAATGGCAATTCAACTGTCTTCTCTGAATGGCAATTCAACTGTCTTCTCTCAATGGCAATTCAACTGTCTTCTTTAAACTCTGAATGGCAATTCAACTGTCTTCTCTTAAACTCTCAATGGCAATTCAACTGTCTTCTCCTTAAACTCTGAATGGCAATTCAACTGTCTTCTCTGAATGGCAATTCAACTGTCTTCTCTCAATGGCAATTCAACTGTCTTCTCTGAATGGCAATTCAACTGTCTTCTCTGAATGGCAATTCAACTGTCTTCTCAATGGCAATTCAACTGTCTTCTCTTTAAACTCTGAATGGCAATTCAACTGTCTTCTCTTAAACTCTGAATGGCAATTCAACTGTCTTCTCTTTAAACTCTGAATGGCAATTCAACTGTCTTCTTTAAACTCTGAATGGCAATTCAACTGTCATCTCTTTAAACTCTCCAGCTGTGTGTGTTGTGTTAAATCCCTGTCTCTGTTTTCCAGAGTGATGTTCTGTCAGAGATAAAATATAAAATAAAGCTCTGTATTTCAACAGATGTTTCCATAATTAATATAGCTCTGTATTCCAGAGGAAGCTGAGGTCCAACAGATGTTTCCATAATTAATATATTTGTATCTATGAGAAGCTGAGGTTCAACATGTTTCCATAATTAATATAGCTCTGTATTCCAGAGGAGGCTGAGGTTCAACAGATGTTTCCATAATTAATATAGCTCTGTTTTCCAGAGGAAGCTGAGGTTCAACAGATGTTTCCATAATTAATATAGCTCTGTTTTCCAGAGGAAGCTGAGATTCAACAGATGTTTCCATAATTAATATACTTGTATTCCAGAGGAAGCTGAGGTCTAAATAGATGTTTCCATAATTAATATAGCTCTGTTTTCCAGAGGAAGCTGAGGTTCAACAGGATGTTTCCATAATTAATATAGCTCTGTATTCCAGAGGAAGCTGAGGTTCAACAGATGTCGCATAATTAATATAGCTCTGTATTCCAGAGGAAGCTGAGGTACCCAACAGATGTTTCATAATTAATATAGCTCTCATTTTCCAGAGGAAGCTGAGGTTCAGATGTTTCCATAATTAATATAGCTCTGTATTCCAGAGGAAGCTGAGGTTCAGATGCTCATAATTAATATAGCTCTGTTTTCCAGAGGAAGCTGAGGTTCAACAGATGTTTCCATAATTAATATAGCTCTGTATTCCAGAGGAAGCTGAGGTTCAACAGATGTTTCCATAATTAATATAGCTCTGTATTTCTCCAGAGGAAGCTGAGGTTCAAATAGATGTTTCCATAATTAATATATTCTGTATTCCAGAGGAAGTTGAGGTTCAACAGATGTTTCCATAATTAATATAGCTCTGGTATTCCAGAGGAAGCTGAGGTTCAACAGATGTTTCCATAAGCTTATAGCTCTGTATTCCAGAGGAAGCTGAGGTTCAACAGATGTTTCCATAATTAATATAGCTCTGTATTCCAGAGGAAGCTGAGGTTCAACAGATGTTTCCATAATTAATATAGCTCTGTATTCCAGAGGAAGCTGAGGTTCAACAGATGTTTCCATAATTAATATAGCTCTGTATTCCAGAGGAAGCTGAGGTTCAACAGATGTTTCCATAATTAATATAGCTCTGTATTCCAGAGGAAGCTGAGGTTCAACAGATGTTTCCATAATTAATATAGCTCTGTTTTCCAGAGGAAGCTGAGGTTCAACAGATGTTTCCATAATTAATATAGCTCTGTTTTCCAGAGGAAGCTGAGGTTCAACAGATGTTTCCATAATTAATATAGCTCTGTATTCCAGAGGAAGCTGAGGTTCAACAGATGTTTCCATAATTAATATAGCTCTGTTTTCCAGAGGAAGCTGAGGTTCAACAGATGTTTCCATAATTAATATAGCTCTGTATTCCAGAGGAAGCTGAGGTTCAACAGATGTTTCCATAATTAATATAGCTCTGTTTTCCAGAGGAAGCTGAGGTTCAACAGATGTTTCCATAATTAATATAGCTCTGTATTCCAGAGGAAGCTGAGGTTCAACAGATGTTTCCATAATTAATATAGCTCTGTTTTCCAGAGGAAGCTGAGGTTCAACAGATGTTTCCATAATTAATATAGCTCTGTATTCCAGAGGAAGCTGAGGTTCAACAGATGTTTCCATAATTAATATAGCTCTGTATTCCAGAGGAAGCTGAGGTTCAACAGATGTTTCCATAATTAATATAGCTCTGTATTCCAGAGGAAGCTGAGGTTCAACAGATGTTTCCATAATTAATATAGCTCTGTATTCCAGAGGAAGCTGAGGTTCAACAGATGTTTCCATAATTAATATAGCTCTGTATTCCAGAGGAAGCTGAGGTTCAACAGATGTTTCCATAATTAATATAGCTCTGTATTCCAGAGGAAGCTGAGGTTCAACAGATGTTTCCATAATTAATATAGCTCTGTATTCCAGAGGAAGCTGAGGTTCAACAGATGTTTCCATAGTTTAATATAGTCTTCTAGACTTCTAGAGGAAGCTGAGGTTCATCAGATGTTTCCATAATTAATATAGCTCTGTATTCCAGAGGAAGCTGAGGTTCAACAGATGTTTCCATAATTAATATAGCTCTGTTTTCCAGAGGAAGCTTTGAGGTTCAACAGATGTTTCCATAATTAATATAGCTCTGTATTCAGAGGAAGCTGAGGTTCAACAGATGTTTCCATAATTATATAGCTCTGTATTCCAGGAAGCTGAGGTTCAACAGATGTTTCCATAATTAATATAGCTCTGTATTCCAGAGGAAGCTGAGGTTCAATAGATGTTTCCATAATTATAGCTCTGTTCCAGAGGAAGCTGAGGTTCAACAGATGTTTCCATAATTAATATAGCTCTGTATTCCAGAGGAAGCTGAGGGTCAACAGATGTTTCCAACACCTAGTTCAATATAGCACTTATTTTTAAAAATCTTTCTGTTCAACAGATGCTCATAGATTGAATGCATCTGTATTCCATATAGTTCCCCAAGCTGAGGTTCAACAGATGCTCTATACCCTATATAGCTCTGTATTCCAGAGGAAGCTATTCCCTAGATGTTTCACATAATTTATACTGTTAGTGGAGGTAGTGAGGTTCAACAGATGTTTCCATAATGTAATATAGTTCACTCTTTGAGGAAGCTGAGGTTCAACAAATGTTTCCATAATTAATATAGCTCTGTATTCCAGAGGAAGCTGAGGTTCAACAGATGTTTCACTAATATAGCTCTGTTTTCCTAGAGGAGCTGAGGTTCAAGATGTTTCCATAATTAATATAGCTCTGTTCCAGAGGAAGATGAGGATATTCTACAGATGTTTTAATTAATACCTCTGTCTTCCCTGGAACTTGAGGTTCAACAGATGTTTCCATAATTAATATAGCTCTGTATTCCAGGAGTGCACTAGCTGAGGTTCAACAGATGTTTCCATAATTAATATAGCTCTGTATTCCAGAGGAAGCTGAGGTTCAACAGATGTTTCCATAATTAATATAGCTCTGTTTTCCAGAGGAACTGACTGTCTGGGTAAAATGTTTCCTGAACACTGAAGGACAGAAGGTGAAAACACTTATTTTATAGGGTTTGTGCCTTGTCTTTTTTTTCTCTGAGATTGTATGCATCCCTTTCTTCTTCCCTTTCTATAGTGCACTACTTTCCAGAGCCCTATTCCTGCCTCTGGTCTGCCATTGCCTCTCCTTCTCTACTCTGCCTCTCAGCTATCTCTGGCACTCTCATTCTCTCTCTGCCTCTCGTTTAAGACCAGAGCCCTTGTAAGGCCTGGTCTCTAAGTGTAGTGCTCTCTGTGCCTGGTGTTCCATTCTGGGACGAATTATCTCTGCCTCTGAGAGTTAATTGAGACCACGTCTGACTGTCTCTCTTTGATGCTGCTCAGTTCTCTCTCTGCAGTCTCGAGTCAGGGATTGCCTATCTTTCCTCTTTGTCCTGTATACTGTAGTCTTTCTCTCTTTAGACTCAGCCTTCCTCATGGCACCTCTCTTCTCTCTAGTGCACTACTCGTTAGACCTCTGCCCTATTCCTCTCATGCCTAGTGCACTACTTAGACCAGAGCCTTCTCTATCTGCCCCTCTTGCCTCTCTGCCTTTTTCTCTGAAACCCTTGTCTCTGTCTTTCTCTAGTGCCTCTACTTTCTCCTGCCTCTTTCTCTCTCAAATGTTCTCTCTCTCTGCCTCTTTCTCTTTGGGAGAATCCTCTGCCTCTTTCTCTCCTTTGTCTGCCTCTCCTCTCTGTCTCGTTCTCTCTCCTCGTTCTCCTCTCTACACTGAAGGACCCTGCCACTTTCTCAAAAAGTAGGTTATAGGGCTCTCTCCTCTTTCTCTCTTTCTCTCTCTGCCTCTTTCCTCTCTGCCCTTCTCTCTATGCCTCTCTTTCTCTCTCTGCCTCTTCTCTCTCTGCCTCTTTCTCTCTGCCTTTCTCTCTGCCTCTTCTCTCTCCTCTTCTCTGCCTCTTTCTCTCTCTCCCACTCTCTTCTCTCTCTGCCTCTTCTCTCTCTGCCCTTTCTCCTCTCTGCCACTCGTTCTCTCTGCCTCTTTCCTCTCTCTGCCTCCTCTTTCTCTATTTACCCTTTCCTCTCTCTGCCTCTCTCTCTCTCTGCCTCTTTCTCTCTGCTCTGCTCCTCTCTCTGCTCTCTCTTTCCCTCTCTGCCTCTCTCTTTATAATAACCTTCTCGTTTTGCTAACATCTCTGATGGTGGGGTGGAATGCTCTGCCTCTATTCCCTATATAGTGCACTACTTTAGACCTGAGCCCTATGCCACCCTATTCCCTATATAGTGCACTACTTTAGACCAGAGCCCTATAGCACCCTATTCCCTACATAGTGCACTACTTTAGACCAGAGCCCTATAGCAACCTATTCCCTACATAGTGCACTACTTTAGACCAGAGCCCTATAGCACACTATTCCCTACATAGTGCACTACTTTAGACCAGAGCCCTATGGCACCTATATAGTGCACTACTTTAGACCAGAGCCCTATGGCACCCTATTCCCTATATAGTGCACTACTTTAGACCAGAGCTCCTATGGCACCCTATATAGTGCACTACTTTAGACCAGAGCCCTATAGCACCCTATATAGTGCACTACTTTAGACCAGAGCCCTATGGCACCCTATTCCCTATATAGTGCACTACTTTAGACCAGAGCCCTATGGCACCCTATTCCCTATATAGTGCACTACTTTAGAGGTTAGTGGAGGTAATTGAGGTAATATGTAGCTATTCCCTACATATAGTGCAAGAGGTTAGTGGAAGAGTAATATGAGGTGAGCCCTATGGATAGGGGTAGAGGTTAATGAAAGTCCCTATAATTACTTTAGATGGGGTTTAGTGGAGGTAGTGAGGTATGTATGTAGGTAGAGTTAGTGACTAGTATAGATGGGGGTACAGGTTAGTGGAGGTAGTGAGGTAATATGCAGGTGAGTTGGTGACTATGTATAGATGGGGTACGGGTTAGTCAGGTAATATGTAGGTAGAGTTAAATTATGTATGTAGATGGGGGTAGAGGTTAGTGACTATGTATATAGATGGGGTAGAGGTTGAGTGGAGAGGTAATTGAGGTAATATGTAGGTAGAGTTAGTGACTATGTATAGATGGGGGAGAGGTTGGTGGAGGTAATATGAGAGAGACGCTGACGGTGTGAGAGAGGGACGGGGCGGTGGAGAGCCGAGGCCGTTGTGGAGAGAGACGGGGTGGGGCCGTTGTGGAGAGAGATCGTTTGGAGGCCGTAGTGGAGAGACGGGCGAAGTCAAAGCTGAGGGAGAGAGACGGAGGCGAGGCCGTTGTGGAGAGAGAGGCCGGGCGGGCCGTTCGGGCGAGACGTCAGTGGAGAGACGGGCGGAGGCCGTTGAGGGGCGGCGTTGAGAGAGACGGGGCAGAGGTTGTGAGAGCGGGGCGGAGCCGTAGTGGAGACGGGCGGAGGCCGTTGTGGAGAGAGAGAGGCCCGGCGGGGGCGGGAGGCTGGTGGGAGAGGGCGGGGCAGGAGGCCGAGGCCATGGTGGAGAGACGGGGCGGAGGCCGTAGTGGAGAGAGGAGACGAGGAGGCCGTAGTGGAGCGGGCGGAGGCCGTAGTGGAGAGACGGGGCGGAGGCCGTAGGGAGAGAGACGGGGCGGAGGCCGTAGTGGAGAGAGACGGGGCGGAGGCTGCGGAGAGACGGGGCGGGAGGCCGTTGTGGAGAGACGGGAGAGAGACGGGGCGGGAGCGTTGTATGAGCGGGGCGGGGAAACGTTGTGGAAAAGACGGGCGGAGGCCGTAGAGAGACGCGGAGGCCGGTGTGGAGAGGAGGCCGGAGGCCGTAGTGGGAGAGAGAACGGGCGGAGTCCGTTGTGGGAGAGCCGGGGCGGAGGCAGTTGTGGAAGAGAGACGGGGGCGGAGGGTTGCGGGGAGAGAGACGGGGCGGAGGCCGTTTGCGGGGAGAGAGCGGGGGCGGAGAGCCGTGAGAGAGACGGGCGGAGGCCGTGGGAGAGAGACGGCGGAGGCCGGGGAGAGAGACGGGCGGAGGCCGTTGTGGAGAGAGACGGGGGGCGGAGGCCGTTGTGGGAAAGGAGCGGGGCGGAGGCCGTTGTGGAGAGCTGGCGGAGGCCGTAGTGGAGAGGCGGAGCGGAGGCCGTTGTGGAGAGACGGGGCGGGAGGCCGTTGTGAGAGACGGGGCGGAGGCCGTTGTGGAGAAGGCAGGCGGAGAGAGACGGGGCGGAGGCCGTGTGGGGGCGGGGCGGAGGCCGCGGAGAGAGACGGGGCGGAGGCCGTAGCTGGGAGAGAGACGGGGCGGAGGCCGTTGTGGGAGAGGGACGGGGCGGAGTCCAGAAACTGTGGAGAGAGACGGGGCGGAGTCCGTTATGAAGAGAGACGGAAGCGGGGCGGAGTCCGTAGTGGGAGAGAGACGAAGCGGAGTCCGTAGTGGAGAGAGACGGGGCGGAGGCCGTAGTGAAGAGAGACAGGGCGGAGGCCGTTAGTGGAGAGACGGGGCGGAGGCCGTAGTGGAGAGAGAGCGGAAGTTAGGAAAAACGGCGAGTGGAGAGGAGACGTTGGGAAGGAGGCCGAGTGGAGAGACGGGCGGAGGCCGTTGTCAGAGAAGAGACGGGGCGGAGGCCGTTGTGGAGAGACGGGAGCGGAGTCCGTTGTGGGAGAGAGACGGGGCGGAGGCCGTTGTGGAGAGAGACGGGGAGAAGATGGGGCGGAGGCCGTTGTGGAGAGACGGGGCGGAGGCCGTAGGGAGAGAGACGGGGCGGAGAGCCGTAAGGGAGGACCGGGCGGAGGCCGTTGGGAGGAGAGAGACGGGGCGGAGGCCGTTATGGAGAGAGATTGCGCGGGGGCGAGGCGGAAAGCGTAGTGGGAGAAGGGGCGGAGGCCGTGACGTGGAGGCGGGCGGAGGCCGTGGGAGAGAGACGGGGCGGAGGCATTAGCCAGGAGAGCGGGGCGGGGCAGTGAGAGAGACGGGGCGGAGGCCAGAGGCGGAGAGAGACGGGGCGGAGGCCGTTGTGGAGAGACTGGTTCAGAGACTGGTTCACACACCCTCCCCCTTTTTCTCAACATTATAAATTATACTTGAGACACATTATCTTCTCAATATCTGAGATGCTTTTCACTGACAGCCTCAACTCAGTAATCAGCTAGGTTTATTACCTCCTGCCCGGCACAAATTGCGGGCTTCCCAATAGGCATATGCCTACGAGCTTGTGATCTGAATCAATCTACAGGTATTGTTTTTAAAGAAGCTTACTGATCCCTGATTCCACTGTGGCTAAGTCGACTTTCTAGGGAAGTATTTTTGAATGATTTTCTTTCTTTCTGCTAGAGACCCACCCCAATGCCATTTCTCTCCTGTTCCATTGGTTTTCATATCAACTTTCGTCCAGAAGACAAAGAGCACAATCCTGGTTATATTATCAACCCATCCTGGTAATATTATCAACCCATCCTGGTCTTTATCAACCCATCCTGGTCATATTATTATCAACCCATCCTGGTCATATTATTATCAACCCATCCTGGTCATATTATCAACCCATCCTGGTCATATTATTATCAACCCATCCGGTCATATTATTATCAACCATCCTGGTCATATTATCAACCCATCCTGGTCATATTATCAACCCATCCTGGTCATATTATCAACAACCCATCCTGGTCGATTATATCCTATATATCAACCCATCCTGGTCATATTATCAACACATCCTGGTCATATTATTATCAACCCATCCTGGTCATATAATCAACCCATCCTGTTCATATCATCAACCCATCCTGGTCATATTTATCAACCCATCCTGGTCATATTATCAACATCCTGGTCATATTATTATCAACCCATCCTGGTCATATAATCAACCCATCCTGTTCATATCATCAACCCATCCTGGTCATATTATTATCAACCCATCCTGGTCATATTATCAACCCATCCTGGTCATATTATTATCAACCCATCCTGGTCATATTATTATCAACCCATCCTGGTCGTACATCAACAACCCATCCTGGTCGAATTATAACCCATCCTGGTCATATTATTATCAACCCATCCTGGTCATATTATCAACACATCCTGGTCATAATATTATCAACCCATCCTGGTCATATAATCAACCCATCCTGTTCATATCATCAACCCATCCTGGTCCTATTATTATCAACCCATCTGGTCGAATTATCAACCCACATCCTGGTCATATTATTATCAACCATCCTGGTCATATTATCAACCCATCCTGGTAATATTATTATCAACCCATCCTGGTCATGTTATTAACAACCCATCCTGGGCGTATTATCAACCATCCTGGTCATATTATTAACAACCCATCCTGGTCATGTTATTATCAACCCATCCTGGTCATATTATTAACAACCCATCCTGGTCCTATTATCAACCCATACTGGTTATATTATCAACCCATCCTGGTTGTATTATCAACCCATCCTGGTCGTATTATCAACCCATCCTGGTCGCATTATTATCAACCCATCCTGGTCATATTATTATCAACCCATCCTGGTCATCCTGGTTATTATCAACCCATCCTGGTCATATTATCAACCCATCCTGGTTATATTATCAACCCATCTGGTCCTATTAACAACCCATCCTGGTCTATTATCAACCCATCCTGGTTATATTATCAACCCATCCTGGTCTATATTATCAACCCATCCTGGTTATATTATCAACCCATCCTGGTCATATTATCAACCCATCCTGGTCATATTATCAACCCATCCTGGTCGTATTATCAACCCGTCCTGGTCCTATTAACAACCCATCCTGGTCCTATTATCAACCCATCCTGGTTATATTATCAACCCATCCTGGTTATATTATTATCAACCCATCCTGGTCATATTATCAACCCATCCTGGTTATATTAACAACCCATCCTGGTCATATTATCAACCCATCCTGGTCATATTATCAACCCATCCTGGTCATATTATCATCAACCCATCCTGGTCATATTATTATCAACCCATCCTGGTCATATTATCAGCATCCTGGTTATATTAAACAACCCATCCTGGTCCTATTATCAACCCATCCTGGTCCTATTAACAACCCATCTGGTTATATTAACAACCCATCCTGGTCATATTATCAACCCATCCTGGTCATTATCAACCCATCCTGGTTATATTATTATCAATCCCATCTGGTCTATTATCAACCCATCCTGGTTATATTATTAACAACCCATCCTGGTCCTATTATTATCAACCCATCCTGGTCATATTATTATTAACCCATCCTGGTCATATTATTATCAACCCATCCTGGTCATATTATTATCAACCCATCCTGGTCATATTATCAACCCATCCTGGTTATATTATTATCAACCCATCCTGGTCATATTATCAACCCATCCTGGTTATATTATTATCAACCCATCCTGGTTATATTATTATTAACCCATCCTGGTCATATTATTATCAACCCATCCTGGTTATATTATTATCAACCCATCCTGGTCATATTATTATTAACCCATCCTGGTTATATTATTATCAACCCATCCTGGTCATATTATTATCAACCCATCCTGGTCATATTATTATCAACCCATCCTGGTCATATTATTATCAACCCATCCTGGTTATATTATTAACAACCCATCCTGGTTATATTATTATCAACCCATCCTGGTCATATTATTATCAACCCATCCTGGTCATATTATTATCAACCCATCCTGGTCATATTATTATCAACCCATCCTGGTCATATTATTATCAACCCATCCTGGTCATATTATTATCAACCCATCCTGGTCATATTATTATCAACCCATCACAGGTATTTATTATTAACCCATCCTGGTCATATTATTATCAACCCATCCTGGTCATATTATTATCAACCCATCCTGGTCATATTATTATCAACCCATCCTGGTCATATTATTATCAACCCATCCTGGTCATATTATTATCAACCCATCCTGGTCATATTATTATCAACCCATCCTAGTCATATTATTATCAACCCATCCTGGTCATATTATTATCAACCCATCCTGGTCATATTATCAGCCCATCCTGGTCATATTATCAACCCATCTGGTCATATTATCAACCATCCTGGTCAATTATCAACCCATCCTGGTCATATTATTATCAACCCATCCTGGTCTATTATCAACCCATCCTGGAATTATCAACCCATCCTGGTCATATTATCAACCCATCGGGTCATATTATTATCAACCCATCCTGGTCATATTATCAACCCATCTGGTCATATTATTTATTAACGTGCATCTAAGAAGATCAACCCATCCTGGTCATATTATTAAGACCCATCCTGGTCATATTATTATCAACCCATCCTGGTCATATTATTATCAACCCATCCTGGTCATATTATCAACCCATGGTCATATTATCAGTCCATCCTGGTTATATTATTATCAACCCATCCTGGTCATATTATTATCAACCATCCTGGTCATATTATTATCACAGTGGTCATATTATCAACCCATCCTGGTCATATTATTATCAACCCATCCTGGTTATATTATTATCAACCCATCCTGGTCATATTATTATCAGCCCATCCTGGTCTCATATTATTATCAACCCAGGTCATATTATTACAGTCATCCTGGTCATATTATTATCAGTCCTGGTCATATAGTCATATTATCCCATCCTGGTCAGGACACAGTCATCCTGGTCATATTACACAGTCAACCCATCCTAGAGTCAGTCAGGATCAATAGCCCATCTGGTCTATTATCAACCATCCTGGTCATCCTTAGAGTCAGTCAGGTCATAGTATTATCAACCCATCCTGGTCATATATTATCAACCCATCCTGGTCATATTATTATCAACCCATCCTGGTCATATTATTATCAACCATCCTGGTCATATTATTATCAACCCATCCTGGTTATATTATCAACCCATCTGGTCATATTATTATCAACCCATCTGGTCATATTATTATCAACCCATCCTGGTCATATTATTATCAACCCATCCTGGTCATATTATTATCAGCCCATCCTGGTCATATTATCAACCCATCCTGGTCGTATTGGGAGTACTGGATTGGGCTTTTTGGTGTAATGGAGGACTGGTTAGTTGTACTGTGCATTCATATCTCTCTCTCTTTCTTTCTCTCATGATCCTCTTACAATCCCTCTCTCCCCAGGCCACCCGTCCAAACTGGAGCAGAGGCCTTCATCTTGGTCTCGTAGAAGCATGCCTTCCCCAGGTAAGGACTTGTCTTTGGTCAGTGAGCTGTATGGAAACACTCCCATTTCATTTACAAATGGTAGGATTATAATTCCCATCCTTTCCATACCAGCTCTCTATCACTAGCCTAGATCATTATAGTCTAACACTGTGAGGCAGCTATTATCTCTCTCCCCTCTCTATCCTCTCTTTCTCTCCCCTCTCTCTCCCTCTCTCTCTCTCTCTCTCTCTCTCTCTCTCTCTCTCTCTCTCCCCTTCCTCTATCCCTCTCTTTCTCTCCCTCTCAGTTCTCTCCCCTCTCTTTGTCTTTCTAATTGCCAGTAGTTGTATATTTCAGAGGAGGTGATGAGAGGAATTACACAGACTCTGTGTGTTCACCTTAACTACTTCTTCTCTCAGATTTGACAGAAGACGGCTTCCCGTGCATCTAAGAAAGAGGTCTTCAGCCCAGAAGACCAAGAGTTCAGGAAGCAGGAGAGATGGACCATCAGGTAGACAGTGGTCCTTAGAGTCAGGACACAGTCACCCTTAGAGTCAGGACACAGTCATCCTTAGAGTCAGGACACAGTGGTCCTTAGAGTCAGAACACAGTGGTGTTGTCAGGACACAGTGGTCCTTAGAAGTCAGGACACAGTCACCCTGTCAGGACACAGTCACCCTTAGACTCAGTCAGGACACAGTCACCACAGTTAGACTCAGTCAGGACACAGTCATCCTTAGAGTCAGTCAGGACACAGTTGTCTGGAGTCAGTCAGGACACAGTCATCATTAGGGTGGACACAGTCACCCTTAGTCAGGACACAGTCACCCTTAGAGTCAGGACACAGTCATCAGGACAGGTGTTGTCTGGACCTCACAGTATTATATAGCTGTGTTGTCTGGACCTCACAGTATTATATATATCTGTGTTGTCTGGACCTCACAGTATTATATCTGTGTCTGGATCTGTGTTGTCTGGACCTCACAGTATTATATATCTGTGTTGTCTGGACCTCACAGTATTATATATCTGTGTTGTCTGGACCTCACAGTATTATATATCTGTGTTGTCTGGACCTCACAGTATTATATATCTGTGTTGTCTGGACCTCACAGTATTATATATCTGTGTTGTCTGGACAGTATTATATATCTCACAGTATTATATATCTGTGTTGTCTGGACCTCACAGTATTATATATCTGTGTTGTCTGGACCTCACAGTATTATATATCTGTGTTGTCTGGGCCTCACAGTATTATATATCTGTGTTGTCTGGACCTCACAGTATTATATATCTGTGTTGTCTGGACCTCACAGTATTATATATCTGTGTTGTCTGGACCTCACAGTATTATATATCTGTGTTGTCTGGGCCTCACAGTATTATATATCTGTGTTGTCTGGACCTCACAGTATTATATATCTGTGTTGTCTGGACCTCACAGTATTATATATCTGTGTTGTCTGGACCTCACAGTATTATATATCTGTGTTGTCTGGACCTCACAGTATTATATATCTGTGTTGTCTGGACCTCACAGTATTATATATCTGTGTTGTCTGGGCCTCACAGTATTATATATCTGTGTTGTCTGGACCTCACAGTATTATATATCTGTGTTGTCTGGACCTCACAGTATTATATATCTGTGTTGTCTGGACCTCACAGTATTATATATCTGTGTTGTCTGGACCTCACAGTATTATATATCTGTGTTGTCTGGACCTCACAGTATTATATATCTGTGTTGTCTGGACCTCACAGTATTATATATCTGTGTTGTCTGGACCTCACAGTATTATATATCTGTGTTGTCTGGGCCTCACAGTATTATATATCTGTGTTGTATGGACCTCTGGGACTCACAGTATTATATATCTGTGTTGTCTGGACCTCACAGTATTATATATCTGTGTTGTCTGGACCTCACAGTATTATATATCTGTGTTGTCTGGACCTCACAGTATTATATATCTGTGTTGTCTGGACCTCACAGTATTATATATCTGTGTTGTCTGGACCTCACAGTATTATATATCTGGACCTCACAGTGTTGTCTGTGTTGTCTGGACCTCACAGTATTATATATCTGTGTTTGTCTGGGCCTCACAGTATTATATATCTGTGTTGTCTGGACCTCACAGTGTTATATATCTGTGTTGTCTGGACCTCACAGTATTATATATCTGTGTTGTCTGGACCTCACAGTATTATATATCTGTGTTGTCTGGACCTCACAGTATTATATATCTGTGTTGTCTGGACCTCACAGTATTATATATCTGTGTTGTCTGGACCTCACAGTATTATATATCTGTGTTGTCTGGACCTCACAGTATTATATATCTGTGTTGTCTGGACCTCACAGTATTATATATCTGTGTTGTCTGGACCTCACAGTGTTATATATCTGTGTTGTCTGGACCTCACAGTATTATATATCTGTGTTGTCTGGACCTCACAGTATTATATATCTGTGTTGTCTGGACCTCACAGTATTATATATCTGTGTTGTCTGGACCTCACAGTGTTATATATCTGTGTTGTCTGGACCTCACAGTGTTATATATCTGTGTTGTCTGGACCTCACAGTGTTATATATCTGTGTTGTCGGGACCTCACAGTGTTATATATCTGTGTTGTCGGGACCTCACAGTGTTATATATCTGTGTTGTCTGGACCTCACAGTATTATATATCTGTGTTGTCTGGACCTCACAGTATTATATATCTGTGTTGTCTGGACCTCACAGTATTATATATCTGTGTTGTCTGGACCTCACAGTATTATATATCTGTGTTGTCTGGACCTCACAGTATTATATATCTGTGTTGTCTGGACCTCACAGTATTATATATCTGTGTTGTCTGGACCTCACAGTATTATATATCTGTGTTGTCTGGACCTCACAGTATTATATATCTGTGTTGTCTGGACTGTGTTGTCTCACAGTATTATATATCTGTGTTGTCTGGACCTCACAGTATTATATATCTGTGTTGTCTGGACCTCACAGTATTATATATCTGTGTTGTCTGGACCTCACAGTATTATATATCTGTGTTGTCTGGACCTCACAGTATTATATATCATAACTCTATTTCTTTCCTTTTCCTCTTTGCTCTGTCTGTGTCTCTGTCTGTGTGTCTCTGTCTGTGTGTCTCTGTCTGTGTGTCTCTGTCTGTGTGTGTTGTGTCTTCCTGTGCTGTGCCATACACTTTGTCACACTCAGAGGCCAGCAGTGCCTACAGAGAGGTTCTGGACATGCAGAAGGAGATGGTTCGGTCTTTAACAGAGCAGAACCAGGCCCTGGGGCAGACAGGAGGTGCTGGAGCAGAGGTGTACAGAACAGAGCCTGCAGCTGCAGAGGAGCCACCAGAGGGTCCAGAGTCTGGAGCGGGAACTCAGCAAGGCCCCTGTCCCTACAGCAGGTGGGGTGGATACTGGGGGGTGAGGGGGCAAGAGGGGAGAGGACCTAAGGTGGGGTGGAAGGGGGGGACAAGGAGAGAAAAACCCTGGGGCCGTGAGAGACTGGGGGCCGTGAGAGACTGGGGCCCGTGAGGGACGGGAGAGACTGGGGTCCGTGAGAGACTGGGGGCCGTGAGAGACTGGGGGCCGTGAGAGACTGGGGGCCGTGAGAGACGGGAGAGACTGGGGGCCGTGAGAGACTGGAGAGACTGGGGGCCGTGAGAGACGGGAGAGACTGGGGGCCGTGAGAGACGGGAGAGACTGGGGGCCGTGAGGGACGGGAGAGACTGGGGGCCGTGAGAGACGGGAGAGACTGGGGGCCGTGAGAGACGGGAGAGACTGGGGGCCGTGAGGGACGGGGAGAGACTGGGGGCTGTGAGAGACTGGGGGCCGTGAGAGACTGGGGGCCGTGAGAGACTGGAGGAGAGGAGGGGAGAAATTGGGGTCCGTGAGAGACTGGGGTCCGTGAGAGACTGGGGGCCGTGAGAGACTGGGGTCCGTGAGAAATTGGGGTCCGTGAGAGACTGGGTTCCGTGAGAGACTAGGGCCGTGAGAGACTGGGGTCCGTGAGAGACTGGGGGCCGTGAGAGACTGGGGTCCGTGATAGACTGGGGGCCGTGAGAGACTGGGGGCCGTGAGAGACTGGGGTCCGTGAGAGACTGGGGTCCGTGAGAGACTGGGGCCGTGAGAGACTGGGGGGGGGGAGGGGATAGACTGGGGGGTGGGAGGCGAGACTGGGGTCTGTGAGAGACTGGGGTCTGTGAGAGACTGGGGTCTGTGAGAGACTGGGGTCTGTGAGAGACTGGGGTCCGTGAGAGACTGGGGTCCGTGAGAGACTGGGGTCCGTGAGAGACTGGGGGCCGTGAGAGCCTGGGGGCTGTGAGAGACGGGAGAGACTGGGGGCCGTGAGGGACGGGAGAGACTGGGGGCCGTGAGGGACGGGAGAGACTGGGAGCCGTGAGGGACGAGAGAGCCTGGGGGCCGTGAGAGACGGGAGAGACTGGGGGCCGTGAGAGACTGGAGAGACTGGGGGCCGTGAGAGACGGGAGAGACTGGGGGCCGTGAGAGACGGGAGAGACTGGGGGCCGTGAGAGACTGGGGGAGGAGGGGATAGACTGGGGGGGAGGAAGCGAGAGACTGGGGTCTGTGTGAGACTGGGGTCTGTGAGAGACTGGGGTCTGTGAGAGACTGGGGTCCGTGAGAGACTGGGGTCCGTGAGAGACTGGGGTCCGTGAGAGACTGGGGGCCGTGAGAGACTGAGGGCTGTGAGGGACGGGAGAGACTGGGGGCCGTGAGGGACAGGAGAGACTGGGGGCCGTGAGAGACGGGAGAGACTGGGGGCCGTGAGAGACGGGAGAGACTGGGGGCCGTGAGGGATGGGAGAGACTGGGGGCCGTGATGGGAGAGACTGGGGGCCGTGAGAGACTGGGGGCCGTGAGAGACTGGAGGAGAGGAGGGGAGAAATTGGGGTCCGTGAGAGACTGGGGTCCGTGAGAGACTGGGGGCCGTGAGAGACTGGGGTCCGTGAGAAATTGGGGTCTGTGAGAGACTGGGTTCCGTGAGAGACTGGGGGCCGTGAGAGACTGAGGGCTGTGAGGGACGGGAGAGACTGGGGGCCGTGAGGGACGGGAGAGACTGGGGGCCGTGAGGGACGGGAGAGACTGGGGGCCGGGAGAGATGGGAGAGACTTGGGGCCGTGAGGGATGGGAGGGGAGGAGGGGAGAAATTGGGGTCCGTGAGAGACTGGGGTCCGTGAGAGACTTGGGGCCGTGAGAGACTGGGGGCCGTGAGAGACTGAGGGCTGTGAGGGACGTGAGAGACTGGGGGCCGTGAGAGACTGGGGCCGTGAGAGACTGGGGGCAGTGAGAGACTGGGGGGAGGAAGCGAGAGACTGGGGTCTGCGAGAGACTGGGGTCTGCGAGAGACTGGGGTCTGCGAGAGACTGGGGTCTGTGAGAGATTGGGGTCTGTGAGAGACTGGGGTCCGTGAGAGACTGGGGGCTGTGAGAGACTGGGGTCCGTGAGAGGGGGGGTGAGAGACTGGGGGCCGTGAGGGACGCGGGAGACTGGGGGCCGGGAGAGACTTGGGGCTGTGAGGGATGGGAGGGGAGAAATTGGGGTCTGTGAGAGACTGGGGTCCGTGAGAGACTGGGGGCCGTGAGAGACTGGGGGCCGTGAGAGACTGGGGGCCGTGAGAGACTGGGGGCCGTGAGAGACTGAGGGGCCGTGAGGGGGCCGGGGGAGGAGACTGGGGGCCGTGAGGGACGGGAGAGACTGGGGGCCGTGAGAGACTGGGGGCCGTGAGAGACTGGGGGCCGGGAGAGACTTGGGGGAGGAGGCAAGAGACTGGGGTCCGTGAGAGACTGGGGGCTGTGGGCTGTGAGAGACAGGAGGGGAGGAGGGGAGAGACTAGGGGCCGAGAGAGACTGGGGGCCGTGAGAGACTGGAGGCCGTGAGAGACTGGGGTGGAGGAGGGGAGAGACTGGGGGCCGTGAGAGACTGGGTAGGGGAGTGGAGAGACTCGTGTTCTGCATTGTACTTCCTGTGTGGACCAGACACTGACTGTAGCTCCCCCTGTAGGTGAACAGGCAGAGCTGCTGAGTCTGAGGCAGCAAGCCCAGGAGGTGGTCGACGAGAACGACAGCCTGAAGATGACCGTCCATCGCCTCAACGTGGAGCTCAGCCGCTACCAGACACGCTTCAGACCCCTGAGCAAAGAAGAGGTAACTATAACTACCCTAACTATAACTACCCTAACTATACCTACCCTAACTATAACTACCCTAACTATAACTACCCTAACTATAACTACCCTAACTATAACTACCCTAACTATACCTACCCTAACTATAACTACCTAACTATACCTACCTAACTATAACTATAACTACCTAACTATACCTAACTATAACTGCCTAACTATAACTGCCTAACTATACCTACCCTAACTATAACTACCCTAACTATAACTATAACTACCCTAACTATAACTACCTAACTATAACTACCCTAACTATACCTACCCTAACTATATAACTATACCTACCATAACTATAACTACCCTAACTATAACTATAACTACCTAACTATACCTACCTAACTATATCTACCCTAACTATATAACTATACCTACCATAACTATAACTACCCTAACTATAACTATAACTACCCTAACTATAACTACTCTAACTATAACTATACCTACCCTAACTATAACTACCCTAACTATAACTACCCTAACTATAACTACCATAACCATAACCACCCTAACTATAACTACCCTAACTATAACTACCCTAACTATAACTACCCTCACTATAACTACCCTCACTATAACTACCCTAACTATAACTACCCTAACTCTAACTATACCTACCCTAACTATAACTACCCTAACTATAACTACCCTAACTATAACTACCCTAACTATAACTACCCTAACTATAACTACCCTAACTATAACTATACCTACCAGACAGCCCTGGGCAAAGAAGAGGTACATTTACATTTAACATTTAAGTCATTTAGCAGACGCTCTTATCCAGAGCGACTTACAAATTGGTGCATTCACCTTATGACATCCAGTAGAACAGTCACTTTACAATAGTGCATCTAAATCTTTTAGGGGGGGGGGTGAGAAGGATTACTCTATCCTATCCTAGGTATTCCTTAAAGAGGTGGGGTTTCAGGTGTCTCCGGAAGGTGGTGATTGACTCCGCTGTCCTGGCGTCGTGAGGGAGTTTGTTCCACCAATACCTATAACTACCCTTACTATAACTACCCTAACTATAACTACCCTAACTATAACTACCCTAACTATAACTACCCTAACTATAACTACCCTTACTATACCTACCCTCACTATAACTACCCTAACTATACCTACCCTAACTATAACTACCCTAACTATAACTACCCTAACTATAACTACCCTAACTATAACTACCCTTACTATAACTACCCTTACTATACCTACCCTTACTATACCTACCCTAACTATACCTACCCTCACTATAACTACCCTAACTATAACTACCCTAACTATAACTACCCTAACTATAACTACCCTTACTATACCTACCCTAACTATACCTACCCTAACTATACCTACCCTAACTATAACTACCCTAACTATAACTACCCTAACTATAACTACCCTAACTATAACTACCCTAACTATAACTATACCTACCCTAACTATAACTACCCTAACTATAACTATACCTACCCTAATTATAACTACCCTAACTATACCTACCCTCACTATAACTACCCTAACTATAACTACCCTAACTATAACTATACCTACCCTAACTATAACTACCCTAACTATAACTATAACTACCAGACAGCCCTGGGCAAAGAAGAGGTATCTATAACTACCCTAACTATAACTACCCTAACTATAACTACCCTTACTATACCTACCCTCACTATAACTACCCTAACTATAACTACCCTAACTATAATGTGGTTCTGGATGTATTGATGTACTGTAGTAATGTGGTTGTGGATGTATAGATGTACTGTAGTAATGTGGTTCTGGATGTATTGATGTACTGTAGTAATGTGGTTCTGGATGTATAGATGTACTGTAGTAATGTGGTTCTGGATGTATAGATGTACTGTAGTAATGTGGTTCTGGATGTATAGATGTAATGTGGTTCTGGATGTATAGATGTACTGTAGTAATGTGGTTCTGGATGTATAGATGTACTGTAGTAATGTGATTCTGGATGTATTGATGTACTGTAGTAATGTTTTCTGTCCATGTATTTCAGAGCTCCAGGACCCATGGCCTGCCACTTAAAGGATCTGCTCCTCCTTGGCTGGTCAGTCACTCAGACATTCTCATGGATTCCTCCTCTAGAAACAGTGGCATTGTCCTCTGCTATGTATACCAGTGAATTATGAGCCCTATCCTTAGCTACCCTCAGCGATCCTTAGCTATCCCTGGTGATCCTTAGCTATCCCTGGCGATCCTTAGCTATCCCTGTTGATCCTTAGTTATCGCTGTTGATCCTTAGCTATCCCTGGCGATCCTTAGCTATCCCCGCCGATCCTTAGCTATCCCTGGCGATCCTTAGCTATCCCTGGCGATCATTAGCTATCCCTGGTGATCATTAGCTATCCCTGGCGATCATTAGCTATCCCTGGTGATCCTTAGCTATCCCTGGTGATCCTTAGCTATCCCTGGCAATCCTTAGCTATCCCTGGCGATCCTTAGCTATCCCTGGCGATCCTTAGCGATCCTTAGGGCTCAGACACACCAATGGCGTTTGCTGGCCGAGACTACTTAGCACCTCTGAACATAATTTGCGAACCGATTGCTATCCTTAGCAATCCTTAAAGCCCAGTTCAGAGACAACAGACGACATGAGACGAGATGAGATAAAACTAGCTAGTTTTAGAATGTTGTGTTGTACGACAGCCGACGAAAGACGGGGCTTTCGGATCAAGGAGACGAGACGTGCAGTTGAGACCATTTCCACAATAACGGTTCCTCGTTACGTCGACGTGATGAAACAAAGTTGCTACTTGTTATAGCAAGTTACTGTAACAAACGAGTATCGTGAAATACGTGTCACAGTGTAGACTTTATGACTTGTCAGATGAATATCAGCAAGCTAGGCTAGCTATCTGCAGCAGAATAGGTAGGTAGATCTCTATTTGGTTAGCTAGCTAGCTGCTTGGCTGTGTGCAGAACATTAGTTCACTGGTTCCTGATTGTCTAAATGGATCCGTCTCGTCTTAAGACTTTAGCTAAAAGTATGTGACCTGTTGAATGTCGGAAACTCCAGCCGACGACATGAGACGTTTTAAAACCGGACCGTTCAGATGAAGCAAACTTTGTTCTAAAACTCCTTCAGACCGTCGCGTTGTCTCGTCTTGCGTATTTGAACTGGGCTTTAACACAGTTTAGCGGTAGAATTTCAGATTCCTTTCTCTGCATGTTGAACGAGTGGATTACTCAAAATCGATGGCGCCAACTAAACTGACTTTTTGGGATATAAAAGAACGATTTTATCCAACAAAATAACACTACATGTTGTAGCTGGGACCCTTTGGATGACAAACCAGAGGAAGATTTCCAAAACTAAGTTAATATTTAAAATCGCCTTTTGTGAATTGAAACTTGTGCCGGTGGAAAAATATTTTGATGTGGGGCTCCGTCCTCAACCAATCACATGGCATGGTTTCTCTGTAATGGGCTCCGTCCTCAACCAATCTCATGGCATGGTTTCTCTGTAATGGGCTCCGTCCTCAACCAATCTCATGGCATGGTTTCTCTGTAATGGGCTCCGTCCTCAACCAATCTCATGGCATGGTTTCTCTGTAATGGGCTCTGTCCTCAACCAATCTCATGGCATGGTTTCTCTGTAATGGGCTCCGTCCTCAACCAATCTCATGGCATGGTTTCTCTGTAATGGGCACCATCCTCAACCAATCACATGGCATGGTTTCTCTGTAATGGGCTCCGTCCTCAACCAATCTCATGGCATGGTTTCTCTGTAATGGGCTCCGTCCTCAACCAATCACATGGCATGGTTTCTCTGTAATGGGCACCATCCTCAACCAATCACATGGCATGGTTTCTCTGTAATGGGCTCCATCCTCAACCAATCACATGGCATGGTTTCTCTGTAATGGGCTCCGTCCTCAACCAATCACATGGCATGGTTTCTCTGTAATGGGCACCGTCCTCAACCAATCTCATGGCATGGTTTCTCTGTAATGGGCTCCATCCTCAACCAATCACATGGCATGGTTTCTCTGTAATGGGCTCCGTCCTCAACCAATCACATGGCATGGTTTCTCTGTAATGGGCACCATCCTCAACCAATCACATGGCATGGTTTCTCTGTAATGGGCTCCGTCCTCAACCAATCTCATGGCATGGTTTCTCTGTAATGGGCTCCATCCTCAACCAATCACATGGCATGGTTTCTCTGTAAAGCCTATTCAGTGCATTCAGATTAACATAATCTTTTAAGTCTCGCACTTTTCGCCCTGAATGTGGATCGAGCGTTTTGTCTGCCGATCATTTCAGAGCGCTGTGTTTTAGGGACCGCTCACTGTAGACAACTGACTGCCAACATTTTTCACGCGACTCCACATGTATAATAGGTGCGCTCTTTTTTCGAAAATTACGTTCAACGGTACTGAGTACTATCGGCCAGAAAACACTATTGGTATGTCTGAGCCCTTAGCGATCCTTAGCATTCCTTAGCGATCCTTAGCGTTCCTCAGCAATTCTAATGTCCTAAACTGTTGTTTGTTCTTCACTGATGTCAGAACTGTCACATTAGCAAAGCCAGGGACTCTCTTCTCCTCTCTCCTCTCCTCTTCTCCCCTCTCCTCTCCTCCCCTTTTATCCTCTCTCCTCTCCTCCCCTCTCCTCCCCTCTTCTCCCCTCTTCTCCCCTCTTCTCCCCTCTTCTCCCCTCTTCTCTCCTCTCCTCCCCTCTTCTCCCCTCTCCTCTCCTCCCCTTTTATCCTCTCTTCTCCCCTCTCCTCCCCTTTTATCCTCTCTCCTCTCCTCCCCTCTTCTTCCTTCTCTTTCTCCTCCCCTGATATCTGATGTACTCACTACAGTGGGTGTTCTCTCTCTCTCTCTCTCCTCCCCTGATATCTGATGTACTCACTACAGTGGGTGTTCTCTCTCTCTCCTCCCCTGATATCTGATGTACTCACTACAGTGGGTGTTCTCTCTCTCTCTCTCTCCTCCCCTGATATCTGATGTACTCACTACAGTGGGTGTTCTCTCTCTCTCTCTCCTCCCCTGATATCTGATGTACTCACTACAGTGGGTGTTCTCTCTCTCTCTCTCTCTCCCCTGATATCTGATGTACTCACTACAGTTCTCCTCTCTCCTCCCCTGATATCTGATGTACTCACTACAGTGGGTGTTCTCTCTCTCTCTCTCTCTCTCCTCTCCTGATATCTGATGTACTCACTACAGTGGGTGTTCTCTCTCTCTCTCTCTCTCCCCTGATATCTGATGTACTCACTACAGTGGGTGTTCTCTCTCTCCCTCTCCTCCCCTGATATCTGATGTACTCACTACAGTGGGTGTTCTCTCTCTCTCTCTCCTCCCTGATATCTGATGTACTCACTACAGTGGGTGTTCTCTCTCTCTCTCCTCCCCTGATATCTGATGTACTCACTACAGTGGGTGTGATATCTGATGTACTCACTACAGTCTCTCTCTCCTCCCCTGATATCTGATGTACTCACTACAGTGGGTGTTCTCTCTCTCTCTCTCCCCTGATATCTGATGTACTCACTACAGTGGGTGTTCTCTCTCTCTCTCTCTCCCCTGATATCTGATGTACTCACTACAGTGGGTGTTCTCTCTCTCTCTCTCCTCCCCTGATATCTGATGTACTCACTACAGTGGGTGTTCTCTCTCTCTCTCTCTCCCCTGATATCTGATGTACTCACTACAGTGGGTGTTCTCTCTCTCTCTCCCTGATATCTGATGTACTCACTACAGTGGGTGTTCTCTCTCTCTCTCCCTCCCCTGATATCTGATGTACTCACTACAGTGGGTGTTCTCTCTCTCTCTCTCCCCCCTGATATCTGATGTACTCACTCAGTGGGTGTTCTCTCTCTCTCTCTCCCCTGATATCAGTGGGTGTTCTCTCTCTCTCTCTCCTCCCCTGATATCTGATGTACTCACTACAGTGGGTGTTCTCTCTCTCTCTCTCCTGATATCTGATGTACTCACTACAGTGGGTGTTCTCTCTCTCTCTCTCCCCCTGATATCTGATGTACTCACTACAGTGGGTGTTCTCTCTCTCTCTCTCTCTCCCTCTGTTTCTCATCTCTATATATCTATTTCCCTGTGATATCTGATGTACTCACTACAGTGGGTTTCTCTCTCTCTCTCTCCTCCTGATATCTGATGTACTCACTACAGTGGGTGTTCTCTCTCTCTCTCTCTCCTCTCCTGATATCTGATGTACTCACTCATATGGGTGTTCTTCTCTCTCTCTCTCTCTCTCTCTGTTTCTCAAATGTTCCCTAGATCCTCTGACAGTCTTTAGTAATTAGCTTTGCGTTGTTATCTCTGAAAATGTTTTACAGTGGGTGAGGCTGAATCTGTGTCCTGGAAACCAGCTGGATGTCTAAAGTCTTAACGTCTGTTTTCATCCTTTCTGTCTTCCAGCTGTTCTCTCTCTCTCTCTCCTGATATCTGATGTACTCACTACAGTGGGTGTTCTCTCTCTCTCTCTCTCTGTGTGATATCTGATGTACTCACTGTGTGGTGTCCTCTCTCTCTCTCCTGTGTGTGTGTGTGTCACTGTGTGTGTGTGTGTGCGTCTTTGCGTGTTTTGTATTGATGTACTCACTACAGTGGGTGTTCTCTCTCTCTATCTTTATGCTTTTTATATCTGATGTACTCACTACAGTGGGTGTCCTTCTCTCTCATCTCCTCCCAGCCAGTGATATCTGATGTACTCATTAACAGTGGGTGTCTGCTCAGCCAGTATCTCTAGTGATTAAGAGCCATTAACCAGGCATCATGCTCAGCCAGTATATTAGATATCTGATGTACTCACTAACAGTGCATGTTCTCTCTCTCTCTTAGTGATTAAGAGCCATTGATATCATCATGTAGCTCAGTATATTAGTGATTCTCTCCATCTCAGGCATAATGCTCAGCCAGTATATTAGTGATTAGGAGCCATTAACCAGGCATCATGCTCAGCCAGATATCTGAGTGATTACCACTACAGTGCATCATGCTCAGCCAGTATATTAGTGATTAAGAGCCATTGACCATGCATCATCTCAGCCAGATATCTGAGCCATGTAACCAGGCATCATGCTCAGCCAGTATATTAGTGATGAGGAGCCATGTATTAGTGATTAAGAGCTCATTCTCTCTCATCTCTCTCTCCAGATATTAGTGATTAAGAGCCATTAACCAGGCATCATGCTCAGCCAGTATATTAGTGTTCCATTCTCAGGATATCTGATGTACCAGTATATTAGTGATGTTCTCTCTAACTCTCTCATCTCCTCTCCTGATATCTGATGTAACTCATCATACAGTGGGTTAGTTCCATCCTCATCATGCTCTCCAGTATATTAGTGATTAGAGCCATTAACCATCATCATGCTCAGCCAGTATATTAGTGATTAGGTGCTCATTAACTCTCATCATGCTCAGCCAGTATATTAGTGATTAAGAGCCATTAACCAGGCATCATGCTCAGCCAGTATATTAGTGATTAAGAGCCATTAACCAGTGCATCATGCTCAGCCAGTATATTAAAGTGATGATATCTGATCATGCTCACCAGTATATTAGTGTTAAGAGCCATTAACCATGCATCATGCTCAGCCAGTATCTGATTAAGAGCCATTAACCATGCATCATCCTCCCAGATATCTGATTAAGTATGCTCAGCCAGTATATTAGTGATTAAGAGCCATTAACCAGGCATCATGCTCAGCCAGTATATTAGTGATTAAGAGCCATTAACCATGGGCTGTTCTCTATATTAGTGATTAAGAGCCATTAACCAGGCATCATGCTGATATCTGATGTGATTACAGAGCCATTAACCAGGCATCATCTCTCAGCTCTGATTAAGAGCTCATTAACTCCATCATGATATTAGATGTACTCACTACAGTGGATGTTCTCTCATGCTCAGCCAGTATATTAGTGATTAAGAGCCATTAACCAGGCTCATCCATTAACCAGGCATCATGCTCAGCCAGTATATTAGTGATTAAGAGCCATTAACCATCATGCTATGATTATCTATTTCATGTTCCCAGTATATTAGTGAGAGCCATCTGACAGTCTTTAGTAATTAGCTTTGCATTGTTATATTAGGATCTCTCATGAAAATGTTTAGGCCATAACCAGCATCATTTATTAGGATTAAGAGCCATTCCCCAGGATCACTGATATGAGAGCCATTCTCCATTGAGTTTCCAGTCCAGGATGAGGCTGAATCTGTGTCCTGGAAACCAGCATCTGGATATTAGTCTAAACTCTTAACGTCTGTTATTAGTGATTAAGTCCATTAACCTGGATCATGAAATATTTATCTCCATTGTTGTTTAGTCTTATGAGACCGGCATCACTGAGAATTAGATGCTCTCATGCTGCAGTATATTAGTGATTAAGAGCCATTAACCATGCATCATGCTCAGCCAGTATATTAGTGATTAAGAGCCATTAACCAGTGTGTATATTAGTGATTAAGAGCCATGTGTGTGTGCATCATGCTGTGCCAGTATATTAGTGATTAAGAGCCATTAACCAGGCATCATGCTGTATATTAGTGATGTGAGCCATTAACCATGCATCATGCTCAGTGTGTATATTAGTGATTAAGAGCCATTAACCAGTCATGCTCAGCCAGTATATTAGTGATTAAGAGCCATTAACCAGGCATCATGCTCAGCCAGTATTTAGTGATTAAGAGCCATTCCAGCATCATGCTCAGCCAGTATATTAGTGATTAAGAGCCATCCAGGCATCATGTCAGCCAGTATATCTTTATTAGCCATTAAAGCATCATGCTCAGCCAGGTATTATGATTATGAGCCATTAACCACATCAGTATATTAGTGATTAAGAGCCATTAACCAGGCATCATGCTCAGCCAGTATATTAGTGATTAAGAGCCATTAACCAGGCATCATGCTCAGCCAGTATATTAGTGATTAAGAGCCATTAACCAGGCATCATGCTCAGCCAGTATATTAGTGATTAAGAGCCATTAACCAGGCATCATGCTCAGCCAGTATATTAGTGATTAAGAGCCATTAACCAGGCATCATGCTCAGCCAGTATATTAGTGATTAAGAGCCATTAACCAGGCATCATGCTCAGCCAGTATATTAGTGATTAAGAGCCATTAACCATGCATCATGCTCAGCCAGTATATTAGTGATTAAGAGCCATTAACCAGGCATCATGCTCAGCCAGTATATTAGTGATTAAGAGCCATTAACCAGGCATCATGCTCAGCCAGTATATTAGTGATTAAGAGCCATTAACCAGGCATCATGCTCAGCCAGTATATTAGTGATTAAGAGCCATTAACCAGGCATCATGCTCAGCCAGTATATTAGTGATTAAGAGCCATTAACCATGCATCATGCTCAGCCAGTATATTAGTGATTAAGAGCCATTAACCAGGCATCATGCTCAGCCAGTATATTAGTGATTAAGAGCCATTAACCAGGCATCATGCTCAGCCAGTATATTAGTGATTAAGAGCCATTAACCATGCATCATGCTCAGCCAGTATATTAGTGATTAGTGCATCATGCTCAGCCAGTATATTAGTGATTAGAGCCATTAACCAGGCATCATGCTCAGCCAGTATATTAGTGATTAAGAGCCATTAACCATGCATCATGCTCAGCCAGTATGTGATTAAGAGCTCAGCCAGTATATTAGTGATTAAGAGCCATTAACCAGGCATCATGCTCAGCCAGTATATTAGTGATTAGAGCTCAACTTTGCATCATGCCAGCCAGTATATTAGTGATTAAGAGCCATTGACCAGGCATCATGCTCAGCCAGTATATTAGTGATTAAGAGCCATTAACCAGGCATCATGCTCAGCCAGTATATTAGTGATTAAGAGCCATTAACCAGGCATCATGCTCAGCCAGTATATTAGTGATTAAGAGCCATTAACCAGGCATCATGCTCAGCCAGTAATTAGTGATTAAGAGCCATTAACCAGGCATCATGCTCAGCCAGTATATTAGTGATTAAGAGCCATTAACCAGGCATCATGCTCAGCCAGTATATTAGTGATTAAGAGCCATTAACCATCATCATGCTCAAGTATATTAGTGATTAAGAGCCATTAACCAGGCATCATGCTCAGCCAGTATATTAGTGATTAAGAGCTATCAATGATGCTCAGCCAGTTATTAGTGATTAAGAGCCATTAACCATGCATCATGCTCAGCCAGTATATTAGTGATTAAGAGCCATTAACCAGGCATCATGCTCAGCCAGTATATTAGTGATTAAGAGCCATTAACCAGGCATCATGCTCAGCCAGTATATTAGTGATTAAGAGCCATTAACCAGGCATCATGCTCAGCCAGTATATTAGTGATTAAGAGCCATTAACCAGGCATCATGCTCAGCCAGTATATTAGTGATTAAGAGCCATTAACCAGGCATCATGCTCAGCCAGTATATTAGTGATTAAGAGCCATTAACCAGGCATCATGCTCAGCCAGTATATTAGTATTAAGAATTAACCAGGCATCATGCTCAGCCAGTATATTAGTGATTAAGAGCCATTAACCAGGCATCATGCTCAGCCAGTATATTAGTGATTAAGAGCCATTAACCAGGCATCATGCTTAACCAGCATCATGCTCAGCCAGTATATTAGTGATTAAGAGCCATGCATCATGCTCAGCCAGTATTAGTCTTAACCATAGCTCATATAACATTAAGCATCATGCATCATGCTCAGCCAGTATATTAGTGATTAAGAGCCATTAACCAGGCATCATGCTCAGCCAGTATATTAGTGATTAAGAGCCATTAACATGCATCATGCTCAGCCAGTATATTAGCTTAGAGCCATTAACCAGGCATCATGCTCAGCCAGTATATTAAAATTAAAATTAACCATTCATGCTCAGCCAGTATATTAGTGATTAAGAGCCATCCAGGCATCATGCTTATATTAGTGATTAAGAGCCATTAACCAGGCATCATGCTCAGCCAGTATATTAAAGTGATGAGCCATTAACCATGCATCATGCAGCCAGTATATTAGTGATTAGGAGCCATTAACCAGGCATCATGCCAGCTTAACCATATTAGCCAGTATATAGATTAGAGCCATTTTTGCTCAGCCAGTATATTAGTGATTAGAGCCATTAACCATGCATCATGCTCAGCCAGTATATTAGTGATTAAGAGCCATTAACCATGCATCATGCTCAGCCAGTATATTAGTGATTAAGAGCCATTAACCAGGCATCATGCTCAGCCAGTATATTATGATTAAGAGCCATTAACCAGGCATCATGCTCAGCCAGTATATTAGTGATTAAGAGCCATTAACCAGGCATCATGCTCAGCCAGTATATTACTGATTAAGAGCAAAACATCATGCTCAGCCAGTATATTAGTGATTAAGAGCCATTAACCATGCATCATGCTCAGCCAGTATATTAGTGATTAAGAGCCATTAACCATGCATCATGCTCAAGTATCATTAACCATGCATGATGCTATATATTAGTATTAGGAGCCATTAACCATGCATCATGCTCAGCCAGTATATTAGTGATTAGGAGCCATTAACCATGCATCATGCTCAGCCAGTATATTAGTGATTAAGAGCCATTAACCAGGCATCATGCTCAGCCAGTATATTAGTGATTAAGAGCCATTAACCATGCATCATGCTCAGCCAGTATATTAGTCTTAAGAGCCATTAACCAGGCATCATGCTCAGCCAGTATATTAGTGATTAACCAAACCAGGCATCATGCTCAGCCAGTATATTAGTGATTAAGAGCCATTAACCAGGCATCATGCTCACAGTATATTAGTGATTAAGAGCCATTAACCAGCATCATGCTCAGCCAGTATATTAGTGATTAAGAGCCATTAACCAGGCATCATGCTCAGCCAGTATATTATTAAGAGCCATTAACCATGCATCATGCTCAGCCAATATTAGGATTAAGAAGCCATGGCATCATGCTCAGCCAGTATATTAGTGATTAAGAGCCATTAACCATGCATCATGCTCAGCCAGTATATTAGTGATTAAGAGCCATTAACCATGCATCATGCTCAGCCAGTATATTAGTGATTAAGAGCCATTAACCAGGCATCATGCTCAGCCAGTATATATAGTGATTAGAGCCATTAACCAGGCATCATGCTCAGCCAGTATTTAGTGATTAAGAGCCATTAACCAGGCATCATGCTCAGCCAGTATATTAGTGATTAAGAGCCATTAACCAGGCATCATGCTCAGCCAGTAATCATTATCCATTAACCAGGCATCATGCTAGCCAGTATATTAGTGATTAAGAGCCATTAACCAGGCATCATGCTCAGCCAGTATATTAGTGATTAAGAGCCATTAACCAGGCATCATGCTCAGCCAGTATATTAGTGATTAAGAGCCATTAACCAGGCATCATGCTCAGCCAGTATATTAGTGATTAAGAGCCATTAACCAGGCATCATGCTCAGCCAGTATATTAGTGATTAAGAGCCATTAACCAGGCATCATGCTCAGCCAGTATATTAGTGATTAAGAGCCATTAACCAATCATGCTCAGCCAGTATATTAGTGATTAAGAGCCATAACCAATCATGCTCAGCCAGTATATTAGTGATTAGGAGCCATTAACCAAATCATGCTCAGCCAGTTATTAGTGATTACAACCAATCATGCTCAGCCAGTATATTAGTGATTAAGAGCCATTAACCAGGCATCATGCTCAGCCAGTATATTAGTGATTAAGAGCCATTAACCAGGCATCATGCTCAGCCAGTATATTAGTGATTAGGCCATTAACCAGGCATCATGCTCAGGGAGTATATTAGATTAAGAGCCATTAACCAGGCATCATGCTCAGCCAGTATATTAGTGATTAAGAGCCATTAACCAGGCATCATGCTCAGCCAGTATGGATTAAGAGCCAAACCAGGCATCATGCTCAGCCAGTATATTAGTGATTAAGAGCCATTAACAGGCATCATGCAGCCAGTATATTAGTGATTAAGAGCCATTAACCAGGCATCATGCTCAGCCAGTATATTAGTGATTAAGAGCCATTAACCATGCATCATGCTCAGCCAGTATATTTGATTAAGAGCCATTAAGACCTCATGCTCCCAGTATATTAGTGAGAGCCATTAACAAGCATCATGCTCAGCCAGTATATTAGTGATTAAGAGCCATAACTGGCATCATGCTCAGCCAGTATATTAAAGTATTAGGCTCTGGTTGAAATAGGCTCATAACATTAAACTGATGAGAGAGGCCTAAGGCTCTGGTTGAAATAGGCATCAGCTGTCATAAACTGATAAAGAGGCATCTTACCTCTGGTTGATGGCTCAGCTTTGTCACACTAAACTGATAGAAGAGCCTGGTCTACCCAGGCTCTGGTTGATTCAGCTTTGTCACACTAAACTGAAGAGGCCTGGTCTACCAGGCTCTGGGTGAAATGGGCTCAGCTTTGTCACACTAAACTGATAGAGAGAGGCCTGGTCTACCCAGGCTCTGGTTGAAATAGGCTCAGCTTTGTCACACTAAACTGATAGAGAGAGGCCTGGTCTACCCAGGCTCTGGTTGAAATCAGCTTTGCTAAACTGATCCTGGTCTACAGGCTCTGGTTGAAATGAGCACACCTATTCCCTGGTCTATCTGGTTGAAATAGGCTCAGCTATGTCCCACTAAACTGTTCGAGGCCTGGTCTACCAGGCTCTGGTTGAAATAGCCCTTTGTCCCATGGCCTGGTCTACCCAGGCTCTGGTTGAAATTGGCTCAGCTACGTCACACTAAATGACACCCTATTCCCTATATAGTGCACTACTTTAGACCAGAGCCCTATGGCACCCTATTCCCTATATAGTGCACTACTTTAAACCAGAGCCCTATGATCCCTGAGAGCTGTCCAGGTAGTGTTTGTGATCCAGTGTAATTGATTGATTGATTGATTGGTTGTGTGTAGGAGGAGTTGAGAAGGTTCCGGGGCCGTGTGGAGGAGGTGGTGCAGGAGAACCAGAAGCTACACCAGGACCTGAAACAGACAGGAGGACTCAGCCACAAGGAGTGGTGAGTACTGCCTGTCTCTCTGTCTGGAGGAGTCAGCCACAAGGAGTGGTGAGTACTGTCTCTCTGTCAGGAGGAGTCAGCCACAAGGAGTGGTGAGTACTGTGTCTCTGTCAGGAGGAGTCAGCCACAAGGAGTGGTGAGTACTGTCTCTCTGTCTGGAGGAGTCAGCCACAAGGAGTGGTGAGTACTGTCTCTCTGTCAGGAGGAGTCAGCCACAAGGAGTGGTGAGTACTGTCTCTCTGTCTGGAGGAGTCAGCCACAAGGAGTGGTGAGTACTGTCTCTCTGTCAGGAGGAGTCAGCCACAAGGAGTGGTGAGTACTGTCTCTCTGTCTGGAGGAGTCAGCCACAAGGAGTGGTGAGTACTGTCTCTCTGTCAGGAGGAGTCATCCACAAGGAGTGGTGAGTACTGTCTCTCTGTCAGGAGGAGTCAGCCACAAGGAATGGTGAGTACTGTCTCTCTGTCAGGAGGAGTCAGCCCCAAGGAATGGTGAGTACTGTCTCTCTGTCAGGAGGAGTCAGCCACAAGGAGTGGTGAGTACTGTCTCTCTGTCAGGAGGAGTCAGCCACAAGGATTGGTGAGTACTGTCTCTCTGTCAGGAGGAGTCAGCCACAAGGATTGGTGAGTACTGTCTCTCTGTCTGGAGGAGTCAGCCACAAGGAGTGGTGAGTACTGTCTCTCTGTCTGGAGGAGTCAGCCACAAGGATTGGTGAGTACTGTCTCTCTGTCAGGAGGAGTCAGCCACAAGGAGTGGTGAGTACTGTCTCTCTGTCTGGAGGAGTCAGCCACAAGGAGTGGTGAGTACTGTCTCTCTGTCTGGAGGAGTCAGCCACAAGGAGTGGTGAGTACTGTCTCTCTGTCAGGAGGAGTCAGCCACAAGGAGTGGTGAGTACTGTCTCTCTGTCAGGAGGAGTCAGCCACAAGGAGTGGTGAGTACTGTCTCTCTGTCAGGAGGAGTCAGCGCCAAGGAATGGTGAGTACTGTCTCTCTGTCAGGAGGAGTCAGCCACAAGGAGTGGTGAGTACTGTCTCTCTGTCAGGAGGAGTCAGCCACAAGGATTGGTGAGTACTGTCTCTCTGTCAGGAGGAGTCAGCCACAAGGAGTGGTGAGTACTGTCTCTCTGTCTGGAGGAGTCAGCCACAAGGAGTGGTGAGTACTGTCTCTCTGTCTGGAGGAGTCAGCCACAAGGAGTGGTGAGTACTGTCTCTCTGTCTGGAGGAGTCAGCCACAAGGAGTGGTGAGTACTGTCTCTCTGTCTGGAGGAGTCAGCCACAAGGAGTGGTGAGTACTGCCTGTCTCTCTGTCTGGAGGAGTCAGCCACAAGGAGTACTGTCTCTCTGTCAGGAGGAGTCAGCCCCAAGGAGTGGTGAGTACTGCCTGTCTCTCTGTCAGGAGGAGTCAGCCACAAGGAGTGGTGAGTACTGTCTCTCTGTCAGGAGGAGTCAGCCCCAAGGAGTGGTGAGTACTGTCTCTCTGTCAGGAGGAGTCAGCCACAAGGAGTACTGTCTCTCTGTCAGGAGGAGTCAGCCCCAAGGAGTGGTGAGTACTGCCTGTCTCTCTGTCAGGAGGAGTCAGCCCCAAGGAGTGGTGAGTACTGCCTGTCTCTGTCTATCTGTTCCTGTTTGTGTGTGTGTAAGAAAGAGAGGAGACACTGTCTTGTCAATTTGGTATCTCCCCCCCCCCCCCAGGAGGCAGCTCCAGGAGCAGGCCCGTCTGGTACTTCAGGAGAACCAGGTCCTGATAGAGCAGCTGGAGGTGCAGCATACGAAGGCTAAGGACAGTCATGGGAGACATTTGACTGAGGGTAGGTAGGGACAGACACCAGTAATCACCCCTGAGCCTCCCTCTTTCAGATTCTACTATAGAAACTAGTTACATTCTGTTTCTACATTCTACACATTAATATTAACGCTGAATCAAACCCTAATAGAGGTGTCTGGTAGAAGTCACCCTGCTGGAGGTGTCTGGTAGAAGTCACCCTGCTGGAGGTGTCTGGTAGACGTCACCCTGCTGGAGGCGTCTGGTAGAAGTCACCCTGCTGGAGGTGTCTGGTAGAAGTCACCCTGCTGGAGGTGTCTGGTAGACGTCACCCTGCTGGAGGCGTCTGGTAGAAGTCACCCTGCTGGAGGTGTCTGGTAGAAGTCACCCTGCTGGAGGTGTCTGGTAGAAGTCACCCTGCTGGAGGTGTCTGGTAGAAATCTTCAGAGTTTAAAGTTATCTCCATGAACTGTTCCTCCCCCCTCTCTCTCTCTCCCCTCCTCCCTCACTCCTCTCTTCCCTCATCGTCCCTCCCTCCCCCCTCTCCTCCCTCCTCTCCAGTCTCTAAGGTGTGTAAGCAGCTGATGTTGCTGGAGGCAGAGAAGCAGAGGCTGGAGGGGGAGCTGGAGGTAACGAGGAGAGAGCTCCACACTCTGCAGACCGAACACCTGCAGGCACGGTGCAGTCTGGAGAATGCAGTCAGCTGGGATGAACACCACGCCATCGCCACCAAACTCAAACGGTAGTTAGTTATAATACACTGGGATGAACACCACACCATCCCCACCAAACTCAAACGGTAGTTATAATACACTCACCACCAAACTCAAACGGGATAATACACTGGGAACACCACACCATCACCACCAAACTCAAACGGTAGTTATAATACACTGGGATGAACACCATCACCATCAAACTCAAACACCAAACTCAACCAAACTCAAACGGTAGTTATAATACACTGGGATGAACACCACACCATCACCACCAAACTCAAACGGTAGTTATAATACACTGGGATGAACACCACACCATCACCACCAAACTCAAACGGTAGTTATAATACACTGGGATGAACACCACACCATCACCACCAAACTCAAACGGTAGTTAGTTAATACACTGGGATGTTAAACGGTAGTTATAATATACTGGGATGAACTCACCACCAAACTCAAACGGGATGAACACCACACCATCACCACCAAACTCAAACGGTAGTTATAATACACTGGGATGAACACCACACCATCACCACCAAACTCAAACGGTAGTAGTTATAATACACTGGGATGAACACCACACCATCACCACCAAACTCAAACGGTAGTTATAATACACTGGGATGAACACCACACCATCACCACCAAACTCAAACGGTAGTTAGTTATAATACACTGGGATGAACACCACACCATCACCACCAAACTCAAACGGTAGTTAGTTATAATACACCACACCATCACCACCAAACTCAAACGGGATAATACACTGAACACCACACCATCACCACCAAACTCAAACGGTAGTTATAATACACTGGGATGAACACCACACCATCACCACCAAACTCAAACGGTAGTTATTATAATACACTGGGATGAACACCACACCATCACCACCAAACTCAAACGGTAGTTATAATACACTGGGATGAACACCACACCATCACCACCAAACTCAAACGGTAGTTATAATACACACTGGGATGAACACCACACCATCACACCACACCATCACCACCAAACTCAAACGGTAGTTAGTTATAATACACTGGGATGAACACCACACCATCGCCACCAAACTCAAACGGTAGTTATAATACACTGGGATGAACACCACACCATCCCCACCAAACTCAAACGGTAGTTATAATACACTGGGATGAACACCACACCATCCCCACCAAACTCAAACGGTAGTTATAATACACTGGGATGAACACCACACCATCACCACCAAACTCAAACGGTAGTTATAATACACTGGGATGAACACCACACCATCACCACCAAACTCAAACGGTAGTTATAATACACTGGGATGAACACCACACCATCACCACCAAACTCAAACAGTAGTTAGTTATAATACACTGGGATGAACACCACACCATCACCACCAAACTCAAACGGTAGTTATAATACACTGGGATGAACACCACACCATCCCCACCAAACTCAAACGGTAGTTATAATACACTGGGATGAACACCACACCATCACCACCAAACTCAAACGGTAGTTAGTTATAATACACTGGGATGAACACCACACCATCACCACCAAACTCAAACGGTAGTTATAATACACTGGGATGAACACCACACCATCACCACCAAACTCAAACGGTAGTTATAATACACTGGGATGAACACCACACCATCACCACCAAACTCAAACGGTAGTTATAATACACTGGGATGAACACCACACCATCACCACCAAACTCAAACGGTAGTTATAATACACTGGGATGAACACCACACCATCACCACCAAACTCAAACGGTAGTTATAATACACTGGGATGAACACCACACCATCACCACCAAACTCAAACGGTAGTTATAATACACTGGGATGAACACCACACCATCACTACCAAACTCAAACGGTAGTTAGTTATAATACACTGGGATGAACACCACACCATCACCACCAAACTCAAACGGTAGTTATAATACACTGGGATGAACACCACACCATCACCACCAAACTCAAACGGTAGTTATAATACACTGGGATGAACACCACACCATCACCACCAAACTCAAACGGTAGTTAGTTATAATACACTGGGATGAACACCACACCATCACCACCAAACTCAAACGGTAGTTAGTTATAATACACTGGGATGAACACCACACCATCACCACCAAACTCAAACGGTAGTTATAATACACTGGGATGAACACCACACCATCACCACCAAACTCAAACGGTAGTTAGTTATAATACACTGGGATGAACACCACACCATCACTGGGATGAACACCACACCATCAAAAACTCAAACGGTAGTTAGTTATAATACACTGGGATGAACACCACACCATCACCACCAAACTCAAACGGTAGTTATAATACACTGGGATGAACACCACACCATCACCACCAAACTCAAACGGTAGGTATAATACACTGGGATGAACACCACACCATCGCCACCAAACTCAAACGGTAGTTAGTTATAATACACTGGGATGAACACCACACCATCACCACCAAACTCAAACGGTAGTTAGTTATAATACACTGGGATGAACACCACACCATCACCACCAAACTCAAACGGTAGTTATAATACACTGGGATGAACACCACACCATCACCACCAAACTCAAACGGTAGTTATAATACACTGGGATGAACACCACACCATCACCACCAAACTCAAACGGTAGTTATAATACACTGGGATGAACACCACACCATCACCACCAAACTCAAACGGTAGTTATAATACACTGGGATGAACACCACACCATCACCACCAAACTCAAACGGTAGTTAGTTATAATACACTGGGATGAACACCACACCATCCCCACCAAACTCAAACGGTAGTTAGTTATAATACACTGGGATGAACACCACACCATCGCCACCAAACTCAAACGGTAGTTATAATACACTGGGATGAACACCACACCATCACCACAAACTCAAACGGTACCATCACCACCAAACTCAAACGGTAGTTATAATACACTGGGATGAACACCACACCATCACCACCAAACTCAAACGGTAGTTAGTTATAATACACTGGGATGAAACACCACACCATCACCACCAAACTCAAACGGTAGGTATGAACACCACACCATTATAATACACTGGGATGAACACCACACCATCACCACCAAACTCAAACGGTAGTTATAATACACTGGGATGAACACCATCACCATCACCACCAAACTCAAAACTCAAACGGTAGTTATAATACACTGGGATGAACACCACACCATCACCACCAAACTCAAACGGTAGTTAGTTATAATACACTGGGATGAACACCACACCATCACCACCAAACTCAAACGGTAGTTAGTTATAATACACTGGGATGAACACCACACCATCACCACCAAACTCAAACGGTAGTTAGTTATAATACACTGGGATGAACACCACACCATCACCACCAAACTCAAACGGTAGTTATAATACACTGGGATGAACACCACACCATCACCACCAAACTCAAACGGTAGTTATAATACACTGGGATGAACACCACACCATCACCACCAAACTCAAACGGTAGTTATAATACACTGGGATGAACACTGGAAGACAGCTGTAGATAGAACAGAGATGAGGAACAGAGATGAGGAACAGAGATGAGGAACAGAGACGAGGAACAGAGACGAGGAACAGAGACGAGGAACAGAGACGAGGAACAGAGACGAGGAACAGAGACGAGGAACAGAGACGAGGAACAGAGACGAGGAACAGAGACGAGGAACAGAGACGAGGAACAGAGACGAGGAACAGAGACGAGGAACAGAGACGAGGAACAGAGACGAGGGACAGAGACGAGGGACAGAGACGAGGGACAGAGACGAGGGACAGAGACGAGGAACAGAGACGAGGAACAGAGACGATGAACAGGGATGAGGAACAGAGACGAGGAACAGAGACGAGGAACAGAGACGATGAACAGGGATGAGGAACAGAGACGAGGAACAGAGACGAGGAACAGAGATGATGAACAGAGATGAGGAACAGAGATGAGGAACAGAGATGAGGAACAGAGATGAGGAACAGAGATGAGGAACAGAGATGATGAACAGAGATGAGGAACAGAGATGAGGAACAGAGATGATGAACAGGGATGAGGAACAGAGACGAGGAACAGAGACGAGGAACAGAGACGAGGAACAGAGACGATGAACAGAGACGATGAACAGAGACGAGGAACAGAGATGAGGAACAGAGATGAGGAACAGAGATGATGAACAGCTGTAGATAGTCTCCATGTTTTAACTACAATCATAAAGTGTGTGTGTGTGTGTGTGTGTGTGTGTGTGTGTGTGTGTGTGTGTGTGTGTTCTCTACCGTAGCCAACTGGAGGCTGACTCAGGCCGTCAGCAGACTGAGCTAGAGGAGCTGCAGCAGAGAGTGACTAGTCTACAGACAGAGAAGAACAGTCTGCTGTTGGACAAAACCAACCTGACTGCTGACATCAAGAGTCTGGAGGCTGACCTGGAGGTGTCCCGACATGCCAACAGGTACTCAGACCCTGACCCCTGACCTCTAACCTCACTGCTGACATATATATAGGGGATAGGGTGCCATAGGGCTCTGGTCTATAGTAGTACCACTATATATAGGGGTTAGGGCTCTGGTCTATAGTAGTACCACTATATAGGGAATAGGGCTCTGGTCTATAGTAGTACCACTATATAGGGAATAGGGCTCTGGTCTATAGTAGTACCACTATATAGGGAATAGCGCTCTGGTCTATAGTAGTACCACTATATAGGGAATAGGGCTCTGGTCTATAGTAGTACCACTATATAGGGAACAGGGTGCCATAGGGCTCTGGTCTACAGTAGTAGTTAGTTCCTGTATGTATCTGGAGACTCTGAGGGAACAGCTGTTAGTTCCTGTATGTATCTGGAGACTCTGAGGGAACAGCTGTTAGTTCCTGTATGTATCTGGAGACTCTGAGGGAACAGCTGTTAGTTCCTGTATGTATCTGGAGACTCTGAGGGAACGGCTGTTAGTTCCTGTATGTATCTGGAGACTCTGAGGGAACGGCTGTTAGTTCCTGTATGTATCTGGAGACTCTGAGGGAACAGCTGTTAGTTCCTGTATGTATCTGGAGACTCTGAGGGAACAGCTGTTAGTTCCTGTATGTATCTAGAGACTCTGAGGGAACAGCTGTTAGTTCCTGTATGTTTCTGGAGACTCTGAGGGAACAGCTGTTAGTTCCTGTATGTATCTGGAGACTCTGAGGGAACAGCTGTTAGTTCCTGTATGTATCTAGAGACTCTGAGGGAACAGCTGTTAGTTCCTGTATGTATCTAGAGACTCTGAGGGAACAGCTGTTAGTTCCTGTATGTATCTGGAGACTCTGAGGGAACAGCTGTTAGTTCCTGTATGTATCTGGAGACTCTGAGGGAACAGCTATTAGTTCCTGTATGTATCTGGAGACTCTGAGGGAACAGCTGTTAGTTCCTGTATGTATCTAGAGACTCTGAGGGAACAGCTGTTAGTTCCTGTATGTATCTGGAGACTCTGAGGGAACAGCTGTTAGTTCCTGTATGTATCTGGAGACTCTGAGGGAACAGCTGTTAGTTCCTGTATGTATCTGGAGACTCTGAGGGAACAGCTGTTAGTTCCTGTATGTATCTAGAGACTCTGAGGGAACAGCTGTTAGTTCCTGTATGTATCTAGAGACTCTGAGGGAACAGCTGTTAGTTCCTGTATGTATCTGGAGACTCTGAGGGAACAGCTGTTAGTTCCTGTATGTATCTGGAGACTCTGAGGGAACAGCTGTTAGTTCCTGTATGTATCTAGAGAGTCTGAGGGAACAGCTGTTAGTTCCTGTATGTATCTGGAGACTCTGAGGGAACAGCTGTTAGTTCCTGTATGTATCTGGAGACTCTGAGGGAACAGCTGTTAGTTCCTGTATGTATCTGGAGACTGAGGGAACAGCTTTTAGTTCCTGTATGTATCTGGAGACTCTGAGGGAACAGCTGTTAGTTCCTGTATGTATCTGGAGACTCTGAGGGAACAGCTGTTAGTTCCTGTATGTATCTGGAGACTCTGAGGGAACAGCTGTTAGTTCCTGTATGTATCTGGAGACTGAGGGAACAGCTTTTAGTTCCTGTATGTATCTGGAGACTCTGAGGGAACAGCTGTTAGTTCCTGTATGTATCTGGAGACTCTGAGGGAACAGCTGTTAGTTCCTGTATGTATCTGGAGACTCTGAGGGAACAGCTGTTAGTTCCTGTATGTATCTGGAGACTCTGAGGGAACAGCTGTTAGTTCCTGTATGTATCTGGAGACTCTGAGGGAACAGCTGTTAGTTCCTGTATGTATCTGGAGACTCTGAGGGAACAGCTGTTAGTTCCTGTATGTATCTAGAGACTCTGAGGGAACAGCTGTTAGTTCCTGTATGTATCTGGAGACTCTGAGGGAACGGCTGTTAGTTCCTGTATGTATCTGGAGACTCTGAGGGAACGGCTGTTAGTTCCTGTATGTATCTGGAGACTCTGAGGGAACGGCTGTTAGTTCCTGTATGTATCTGGAGACTCTGAGGGAACAGCTGTTAGTTCCTGTATGTATCTGGAGACTCTGAGGGAACAGCTGTTAGTTCCTGTATGTATCTGGAGACTCTGAGGGAACGGCTGTTAGTTCCTGTATGTATCTGGAGACTCTGAGGGAACAGCTGTTAGTTCCTGTATGTATCTGGAGACTCTGAGGGAACAGCTGTTAGTTCCTGTATGTATCTGGAGACTCTGAGGGAACAGCTGTTAGTTCCTGTATGTATCTAGAGACTCTGAGGGAACAGCTGTTAGTTCCTGTATGTATCTGGAGACTCTGAGGGAACAGCTGTTAGTTCCTGTATGTATCTGGAGACTCTGAGGGAACAGCTGTTAGTTCCTTGTATGGAAAAAAACAGCCCTCAATCTCAATGTGTCAATCTCTCTGCAAGGTGTTAGAAATGTGTTCCTGTGATCAACACAATGCCCTCTGCCCCTCTCACTCTCTCTTTCTCTCTATCTCTATCTCTGTATCTCTCTCTGCAAGGTGTTAGAAATGTGTTCCTGTGATCAACACTCTGCCCCTCTCTCTCTGTATCTACCTCCCCTTCCCTCCTCTCGCTCTCTCTCTCACTGTATCTACCTCCCCTTCCCTCCTCTCTCTCTCGCTCACTCTCTCACTCTCCCTCTCTCCCTCTCTCTCGCTCTCTCTCACTCTCCTCTCTCTCTCACTCTCTCTCTCTCTCTCTCTCTCTCTCTCTCTCTCTCTCTCTCTCTCTCTCTCTCTCTCTCTCACGCTCTCTCTTTCTCTCTCTCTCTCTCTTGCTCTCTCTCGCTCTCTCACTCTCCCTCTCTCACAGGAAGGCCCAGAGGCGTATAGGCCTGTTGAAGCAACAAGTTGATGACTCTATAGAGAAGGAGATGAGAGCCCATCACTACCTGTCCTCTATCGTAGCTCTGGCTGAGAAGACCACACAGGAGAGAGACCAGCTAGTATACATGGTATAACACACACACACGCACACACACACACATCACATCAAATTAGTGATGGCTGTTTAACAGTCTGATGGCCTTGAGATAGAAGCTGTTTTTCAGTCTCTCGCTCCCAGCTTTGATGCACCTGTACTGACCTCGCCTTCTGGATGATAGCGGGGTGAACAGGCAGTGGTTCGGGTGGTTGTTGTCCTTGATGATCTTTATGGCCTTCCTGTAACATCGGGTGGTGTAGGTGTCCTGGAGGGCAGGTAGTTTGCCCCTGGTGATGCGTTGTGCAGACCTCACTACCCTCTGGAGAGCCTTACGGTTGCGGGAGGTGCAGTTGCCGTACCAGGCGGTGATACAGCCCGACAGGATGCTCTCGATTGTGCATCTGTAAAAGTTTGTGAGGGTTTTAGGTGAAAAGCCGAAAATCTTCAGCCTCCTGATGTTCATTCAGTTTTGTCGGTGATGTGTACGCCGAGGAACTTAAAACTTTCCACCTTCTCCACTGCTGTCCTGTCGATATGGTATAGATCTCTATAGATACATACTGCAGGTAGACACCATGACAGAGATGGTATAGATATCTATAGATACGTATCACATCATACCACAGAGGGCCCATCACTGCAGGTAGACACCATGACAGAGATGGTATAGATCTCTATAGATACATACTGCAGGTAGACACCATGACAGAGATGGTATAGATCTCTATAGATATGTATCACATCGTACCACAGAGGGCCCATCACTGCAGCTAGACACCATGACAGAGATGGTATAGATATCTATAGATACATACTGCAGGTAGACACCATGACAGAGATGATATAGATATCTATAGATACATACTGCAGGTTGACACCATGACAGAGATGATATAGATATCTATAGATTACATACTGCAGGTAGACACCATGACAGAGATGGTATAGATCTCTATAGATACGTGTCGTGTCTTTGGCTATGCCGGATTAAGTAATATGACATGCTATTCTATAAAATAATTTCTCCGTAATTAATATGACCTGATTGAGCAAATCATGTAAATGTAATTAAGTAGAGAGTCGGGGCACCACAAAATAATATTTATAGAGCTGTTATCTTCCGAATAAACTCTTAAAGACCTCGTAATATTTTACGTCGTAAAGGAAAACCTAGTGGGCGGAACAGATATTACAGCTGGTTACACAAAAGAAAAGGGGCTGGGTTGAGTGAAAGAGTGGGAAGACTGAGGAACAAAGGGAGAAGCTGTGCTATCGTAAATACAGTCTCTTATGCATTCTAAATTACCGCCCATTTGGAAAAGGAAAATGCAATAAATATTTACTCTCAGCTGCGCTTCAGTAGGTTGGTGGTAGATGGAAGGCCGTGTTGCCCAACCGAGTCCTTTGAAGAATGTTTGGCTACCTTGTCGTAACGTCGTTGTGAGGTAGATGGGATACTCTGTCTGTTCCTTCCTAACCTGTGTTTGCAGCTGCTGTTGCTAACTCAACGGCTAGGAGGTATCACTTCTGTACTGAATAAGAGTTCAAAGTTCATACCATTCGCAACCAAAGCTCACGCTGATGTTGGCTTCATTCTGTAGTTCTTATCTGAACCATTCTGACATCGGACCGACATCCTTAGAACAGGAGGTTATACTGTCTTCAAGGCTTTGAAGGGAGAGGAGGGAGTGTTTGAAAAGTTTTATAGCCCATGTCCCTTCACAGGGGCGGGCCACTGATTGAACAGAGCCCTAACCTTCTGAAAACCCAAATCTCACATTTTAGAAGCTAAAAATCACATTTCATCCCATCACAAATAATTTAATATTCAAACATTTAAATTGAACAACAATTCCATGTGAATCCGATAACTCTGATGTGTAGACTTTCCACTGTAGAGTTTATGTCATCTTATCATTGATGAGAATGTCTCAGATGACAACCGAACTGACATCATATTCATTAAGTACCACCGCATATGTTCCATTGGTCGGATTACCAGAATATAGTTAATTTCCCCCCACCTTCTGATGTTCCCCGAATCTCTATGTTAACCAAGGGGTTTGCAAATGTAACCTCAGTAGGGGGTAGAGAGAGGAAAAAGGGGGGAAGAGGTATTTATGACTGTCATAAACCTACCTCCCAGGCCAACGTCATGACAGCTGTTTCCTGAAGTCCACGATCATCTCCTTTGTTTTGTTGACGTTGAGTTAGAAGTTATTTTCCACACTCCCAGAGTGCCTACCTCCTCCCTGTAGCCTGTCTTGTCATTGTTGGTAATCAAGCCTACTACTGTTGTGTCGTCTGCAAACTTGATTATTGAGTTGGAGGCGTGCTTGGCCACGCAGTCGTGGGTGAACAGGGAGTTGATAGGAATTTTATGAATAAATGACTAAACAATATCCCCATTTTAAACAGAACTGTACAAACAGAACAATATGAATTCATAAGTCAGGGATTGTGGAGCCTGTAACAGGGGGGGTAATTACACTAAATAAATACCATTCCAGCCTGGTTGGAGAAGATTGGAAGTGTTTTTTTGTTCAGTAAGCAGAAAGGGTAATTAACCTATGGTTGAACCGACTCAACTTAGCACTGGAATGTTCAGATAAGACATTGTGTGTATTCTTAGGTTTTCCATTAGCTGGAAGCATTAGCATCTGCTGAAGGGTGATGGATGAAAAACCTTCTGAAGTCGCGAATGAACTTTTGAACTGTTGGGAGACAGAATATTTTATGACCTATGACGTCATATTTTGTATATAAACTGTTGTTCGTGGTTACATGGCAGCGCTTCGAGAATAAATACTATTATCTATATTTGATAAGACTGGTCTCTGTCTATTTTATGCAAATAAGAATCTTACCAATTCTCATAAAATAGACTAAGTGAATTCAATGAATGAAAACATATTGGAATAATGAAATTATACCAACAGGAGTACAGGAGTGGGCAGAGCACGCGCCCTTGTGGGGCCCCAGTGTTGAGGATCAACTGGGTGGAGATGTTGTTTCCTACCCTCACCACCTGGGGGCGGCCCGTCAAAGTCCAGGACCCAATTGCACAGGGCGGGGTTGAGACCCAGGGTTTTTCTGGAGTCCAGACGAAGTTGGTCCTGCAGTTCAGCCGAACCTGAACTCTGGAGGCTAAGTTGTCGGTCTGTTGGAAGTGTGTCTCAGTGGCAGTTCCAGTGTTTTCTGGTCCTGCCAGTCCAGACTGTTGGAAGTGTGGTCCTTCCAGTGTTTTTCCAGCCCAACCTGGACTCTGGAGGCTAAGTTGTCGGTCTGTTGGAAGTGTGTCTCAGTGGCAGTTCCAGTGTTTTTCTGGAGTCCAGACTAGTTGGTCCTGCCAGCCCAACCTGGACTCTGGAGGCTAAGTTGTCGGTCTGTTGGAAGTGTGTCTCAGTGGCAGTTCCAGTGTTTTTCTGGAGTCCAGACGAGTTGGTCCTGCCAGCCGAACCTGGACTCTGGAGTCCAGACGAGTTGGTCCTGCCAGCTGAACCTGGACTCTGGAGGCTAAGTTGTCGGTCTGTTGGAAGTGTGTCTCAGTGGCAGTACCAGTGTTTTTCTGGAGTCCAGACGAGTTGGTCCTGCCAGCCGAACCTGGACTCTGGAGGCTAAGTTGTCGGTCTGTTGGAAGTGTGCCTCAGTGGCAGTTCCAGTGTTTTTCTGGAGTCCAGACGAGTTGGTCCTGCCAGCCGAACCTGGACTCTGGAGTCCAGACTAGTTGGTCCTGCCAGCCGAACCTGGACTCCGGAGGCTAAGTTGTCGGTCTGTTGGAAGTGTGTCTCAGTGGCAGTTCCAGTGTTTTTCTGGAGTCCAGACGAGTTGGTCCTGCCAGCCGAACCTGGACTCTGGAGTCCAGACTAGTTGGTCCTGCCAGCCGAACCTGGACTCTTGAGGCTAAGTTGTCGGTCTGTTAGAAGTGTGTCTCAGTGGCAGTACCAGTGTTTTTCTGGAGTCCAGACGAGTTGGTCCTGCCAGCCGAACCTGGACTCTGGAGTCCAGACCTGCCAGCCGAACCTGGACTCTGGTCCAGACTGTTGGTCCTGCCAGCCGAACCTGGACTCTGTGAGGCTAAGTTGTCGGTCTGTTGGAAGTGTGTCTCAGTGGCAGTTCCAGTCCAGACGAGTTGGTCCTGCCAGCCGAACCTGGACTCTGGAGTCCAGTTGGTCCTGGTACTCTGTAACCTGGACTCTGGCAGTAGGCTGGAGTCCAGGTTGTCGGTCTGTTAGAAGTGTGTCTCAGTGGCAGTAGTCTCTACGTCGTTACATACAGTTCATTGATCCATGTCTCCGAACATCTGAACAATAGAATCTCTTTTTTTTTTATCTTTTTTTTTTTCTTTACCTTTATTCAACAAGTCAGTTAAGAACAAATTCTTATTTCCAATGACGGCCTACGAACAGTGGGTTAACTGGTCTAGGAACAGTGGGTTAACTGGTCTAGGAACAGTGGGTTAACTGGTCTAGGAACAGTGGGTTAACTGGTCTAGGAACAGTGGGTTAACTGTCTGTTCAGGGGAGGAACGACAGATTTGTACCTTGTCAGCTCGGGGATTTGAACTTGCAACCTTTCGGTTACTAGTCCAACGCTCTAACCACTAGGCTACCCTGCCGCCTCTACACTCTAACCACTAGGCTACCCTGCCGCCTCTACACTCTAACCACTAGGCTACCCTGCCGCCTCTACACTCTAACCACTAGGCTACCCTGCCGCCTCTACACTCTAACCACTAGGCTACCCTGCCGCCTCTACACTCTAACCACTAGGCTACCCTGCCTCCTCTACACTCTAACCACTAGGCTACCCTGCCGCCTCTACACTCTAACCACTAGGCTACCCTGCCGCCTCTACACTCTAACCACTAGGCTACCCTGCCACAGGAACAAGAATCTTTTGTGCGTGTGATGTACATTACTTTACCACAGTTAGTAAGGGGGGCTGTTAGACTGGCTGACTGTGTTTGACTGACTGACTGGGGGGGTAGCTGGTTAGCATAATGTGGTTATCTTGTTACTGTAGCTGGTTAGCATAATGTGGTTATCTTGTTACTGTAGCTGGTTAGCATAATGTGGTTATCTTGTTACTGTAGCTGGTTAGCATAATGTGGTTATCTTGTTACTGTAGCTGGTTAGCATAATGTGGTTATCTTGTTAATGAACCTATCTCCCTCCCTCCTTCCTTATCCCTCCCTCCCTCTCTTGCTCTCCCTCTTTCCTTATCCCTCCCTCTCTCGCTCTCCCTCCTTCCTTATCCCTCCCTCTCTCGCTCTCCCTCCTTCCTTATCCCTCCCTCTCTCGCTCTCCCTCCTTCCTTATCCCTCCCTCTCTCCCTCCCTCCTTCCCTCCCCCTCTCTCTCTCCCTCCTTCCTTATCCCTCTCTCTCTCGCTCTCCCTCCTTCCTTATCCCTCTCTCTCTCGCTCTCCCTCTTAACTTATCCCTCCCTCTCTCGCTCTCCCTCCTTCCTTATCCCTCCCTCTCTCGCTCTCCCTCCTTCCTTATCCCTCCCTCTCTCGCTCTCCCTCCTTCCTTATCCCTCTCTCTCTCGCTCTCCCCTCCTTCCTTATCCCTCTCTCTCCCTCCTTCCTTATCCCTCTCTCTCCCTCCTTCCTTATCCCTCCCTCTCTCGCTCTCCCTCCTTCCTTATCCCTCTCTCTCTCGCTCTCCCTCCTTCCTTATCCCTCTCTCGCTCTCCCTCCTTCCTTATCCCTCTCTTGCTCTCCCTCTTCCTTATCCCTCCCTCTCTTGCTCTCCCTCCTTCCTTATCCCTCCCTCTCTCGCTCTCCCTCCTTCCTTATCCCTCTCTCTCTCGCTCTCCCTCCTTCCTTATCCCTCTCTCGCTCCCCCTCCTTCCTTATCCCTCTCTCGCTCTCCCTCCTTCCTTATCCCTCCCTCTCTCGCTCTCCCTCCTTCCTTATCCCTCTCTCCCTCCTTCCTTATCCCTCTCTCTTTCCCTCTTTCCTTATCCCTCTCTCGCTCTCCCTCCTTCCTTATCCCTCTCTCTCCCTCTTTCCTTATCCCTCCCTCTCTCGCTCTCCCTCCTTCCTTATCCCTCTCTCTCCCTCCTTCCTTATCCCTCCCTCTCCCTCCTTCCTTATCCCTCTCTCTCCCCTCCTTCCTTATCCCTCTCTCTTTCCCTCTTTCCTTATCCCTCTCTCGCTCTCCCTCCTTCCTTATCCCTCTCTCTCCCTCTTTCCTTATCCCTCCCTCTCTCTCTCTCTCCCTCTTTCCTTATCCCTCTCTCGCTCTCCCTCCTTCCTTATCCCTCTCTCTCCCTCCTTCCTTATCCCTCCCTCTCTTGCTCTCCCTCCTTCCTTATCCCTCTCTCGTACTCCCTCCTTCCTTATCTCTCTCTCTCGCTCCGCCTCCTTCATTATCCCTCCCTCCCGTCATTCCTCCCTCCCTCCTCATCCTTCTCTCTCGCTCCCTCCTCATCCCTCTCTCGCTCCCTCATCCCTCTCTCCTTCCTCATCCCTCTCTCGCTTGCTCGCTCTCCCTCCCTCCCCTCATCCCTCCCTCCCTCGCTCCCTCCTCATCCCTCCCTCGCTCCCTCCTCATCCATCTCTCGCTCTCCCTCCTCATCCTTCTCTCGCTCTCCATCCCTCCTCATCCCTCTCTCGCTCTCCCTCCCTCCTCATCCCTCTCTCACTCGCTCTCCCTCCCTTCTCATCCCTCTCTCGCTCTCCCTCCCTCCTCATCCCTCTCTCGCTCTCCCTCCCTCCTCATCCCTCTCTCGCTCTCCTTCCTCCTCATCCCTCCCTTCTCATACCTCTGTCTCGCTCTCCCTCCCTCCTCATCCCTCTCTCGCTCTCCCTCCCTCCTCATCCCTCTCTCGCTCTCCTCCTCCACTCCTCTCCCAGATCCGTAACCCTCCCTGTCTCCTCTCTCCCTCCGCAGGCCTCGTCCCTAGAGCACGACAAGCAGGGGGTGATCAGCAGGATTGTGGAGGACACCGTGCGGCTCGGAAAGCTTCAAGAGAAGGTCAAGGTAAGGCAGACACAACACCACCCTGACACATTAACTCTGAGCTCTCGACAACCATCAGCTGAGCCCCTGACAACCATCCCCTGAGCCCCTGACAACCATCCCCTGAGCCCCTGACAACCATCCCCTGAGCCCCTGACAACCATCCCCTGAGCCCCTGACAACCATTCCCTGAGCCCCTGACAACCATCCCCTGAGCCCCTGACAACCATCCCTGAGCCCCTGACAACCATCCCCTGAGCCCCTGACACACTAACTCTGAGCTCTCGACAACCATCCCTGAGCCCCTGGCAACCATCCCCTGAGCCCCTGGCAACCATCCCCTGAACCCCCCGACAACCATCCCTGAGCCCCTGGCAACCATCCCCTGAACCCCCGACAACCATCCCTGAACCCCCGACAACCATCCCCTGAGCCCCTGACAACCATCCCCTGTCCCCCCGACAACCGTCCCTTAACCCCCGACAACCGGGAGTGTGTAGGTGGGGAGAGTGTGTAGGTGGGGAGAGTGTGTAGGTGGGGAGAGTGTGTAGGTGGGGAGGGGTGTGTGTGGGTGTCTGTGTGGGTGTGGTATTATCCTGTCAGTTCTGTCAAGGGACCTCCAGGCCTCAGACAGTAGTCTAGGTTACCATCGACCTCCAGGCCTCAGACAGTAGTCTGGGTTACCATCGACCGACAGGCCTCAGACAGTAGTCTGGGTTACCATCGACCGACAGGCCTCAGACAGTAGTCTGGGTTACCATCGACCTCCAGGCCTCAGACAGTAGTCTGGGTTACCATCGACCTCCAGGCCTCAGACAGTAGTCTGGGTTACCATCGACCTCCAGGCCTCAGACAGTAGTCTGCCTCGCCCTGCCTCCCCTGCCTCGCCCTGCCTCGCCCTGTCTCCCCTGCCTCGCCCTGTCTCCCCTGCCTCGCCCTGTCTCCCCTGCCTCGCCCTGCCTCCCCTGCCTCGCCTCGCCTCCCCTGCCTCGCCTCCCCTGCCTCGCCCTGCCTCGCCCTGTCTCGCCTCCTCCTGCCTCGCCCTGCCTCCTCACCCTGCCTCGCCCTGCCTCCTCCCCTGCCTCGCCTCGCCTCCCCTGCCTCCCCTCGCCCTGCCTCCCCTCGCCCTGCCTCCCCTCCCTGCCTCCCTGCCTCCCCTGCCTCCCCTGCCTCACCCTGCCTCCCCTGCCTTGCATCCCCTGCCTCCCCCTGCCTCCCCCTCACCCTGCCTCCCCTGCCTCGCCTCGCCTCCCCTGCCTCGCCCTGTCCCTCACCCTGCCTCGCCCTGCCTCCCCTCCCCTGCCTCGCCTCGCCCCCCTGCCTCGCCCTGCCTCCCCTGCCCTGCCTCGCCCTGCCTCCCCTGCCTCCCTCACCCTGCCTCCCCTCACCCTGCCTCGCCTGCCTCCCCTGCTTCGCCCTGCCTCCCCTCCCCTGCCTCGCCCTGCCTCCCCTCACCCTGCCTCCCCTGCCTCGCCCTGCCTCCCCTCACCCTGCCTCCCCTCACCCTGCCTCCCCTGCCTCACCCTGCCCCCCTGCCTCCTCTGCCTCCCCTCCCCTGCCCCCCTGCCTCGCCCCTGCCTCCCCTCACCCTGCCTCGCCCTGCCTCGCCTCGCCTCCCTGCCTCGCCCTGCCTCCCCTCACCCTGCCTCACCCTGCCTCGCCTCGCCTCCCCTGCCTCGCCCTGCCTCCCCTCGCCCTGCCTCCCCTGCCTCCCCTGCCTCCCCTCACCCTGCCTCCCCTCGCCTGCCTCACCCTGCCTCCCCTGCCTCGCCCTGCCTCCCTGCTTCCCCTGCCTCCCCTCACCCTGCCTCCCCTGCCTCACCCTGCCTCCCCTCACCCTGCCTCCCCTCCCCCTGCCTCCCCTCACTCTGCCTCCCCTGCCTCACCCTGCCCCCCCTGCCTCCCCTGCCTCGCCCTGCCTCCCCTCACCCTATAATAATGTGTAAATTATCCCTAGAGTAATCAAAGTGTTAACCATGACTGCCTCGCCCTGCCTCCCCTCACCCTGCCTCCCCTGCCTCCCCTCACCCTGCCTCCCCTCACCCTGCCTCGCCCAGCCTCGCCTCCCCTGCCTCGCCCTGCCTCCCCTGCCTCCCCTCGCCCTGCCTCCCTGCCTCCCCTCACCCTATAATAATGTGTTAATTATCCCTAGAGTAATCAAAGTGTTAACCATGACTGCCTCCCCCCTGCCTCCCCTCGCCCTGCCTCCTGCCTCCCCTCACCCTATAATAATGTGTTAATTATCCTCCCATGACTGCCTCACCCTGCCTCCCCTCACCCTGCCTCCCCTCACCCTGCCCCCCTCCCTGCCTCCCTCACCCTGCCCCCCTGCCTCCCCTCACCCTGCCTCCCCTCACCCTGCCTCCCCTGCCCCCCTGCCTCCCCTGCCTCCCCTCACCCTGCCTCCCCTGCCCCCCTGCCTCCCCTCACCCTGCCTCCCCTGCCTCACCCTGCCTCCCCTGCCCCCCTGCCTCCCCTCACCCTGCCTCCCCTGCCTCCCCTGCCTCACCCTGCCTCCCCTCACCCTATAATAATGTGTTAATTATCCCTAGAGTAATCAAAGTGTTAACCATGACTGCCTCGCCCTGCCTTCCCTCACCCTATAATAATGTGTAAATTATCCCTAGAGTAATCAAAGTGTTAACCATGACTGTAATGGGAGGAATGGTTGTTGTGTTTATTTAGCTGTAATGTGGGCTACAGAACGCCAGCATCCATTTAGTTTTTGGCTGTCTTATTATCAGTTTATCATTCAGTCTTAGCAGGGACCAGTACCTCTCTCTGTCTCTGTCTGTGTCTCTCTATCTGTGTCTGTCTGACTCTCTGTCTCCTCTCTCCCTTATTTGAGGATGTGAAACAGCTCAATATGTGCTGCACTCTGTCTGTTCTCCTCTCATTGATATTCTGAAGGCTGTTTACTGCTGTGATGCCTGGAGAGCAGTCTCCTCGTTTCACCCCTCTATCTTCCCTTCTCTCTCTGTCTCTCTCTGCCCTCTCTCTCTCTCTCTCTCTCTCTCTCTCTCTCTCTCTCTCTCTGTCTCTCTCTGTCTCTCTGTCTCTCTGTCTCTCTGTCTCTGTCTCTCTGTCTCTCTGTCTCTCTGTCTCTCTGTCTCTCTGTCTCTCTGTCTCTCTGTCTCTCTGTCTCTCTGTCTCTGTCTGTCTGTCTGTCTCTCTCTCTCTCTGTCTCTCTCTCTCTCTCTCTGTCTCTCTCTCTGTCTCTCTCCTTTCTCTGTCTCTCTCTGTCTCTCTCTCTGTCTCTGTCTCTCTGGCTCTCTCTCTGTCTCTGGCTCTCTGTCTGTCTCTCTCTGTCTCTCTGTCTCTCTGTCTCTGTCTCTCTCTATGTCTCTCTCTCTGTCTCTCTGTCTCTCTGTCTCTCTGTCTCTATCTTTCTCTCTCTCTCTCTCTCTCTCTCTCTCTCTCTCTCTCTCTCTCTCTCTCTCTACCTTTCTCTCTCTCTCTCTGCTCTCTCTCTCTCTCTGTCTCTCTCTACCTTCTCTCTCTCTCTCTCTCTCTGCCTTCTCTCTCTGTCTCTGTCTCTGTCTCTCTCTCTGTCTCTGTCTCTGTCTCTCTCTCTCTGCTCTTCTCTCTCTCTCTGTCTCTCTCTCTCTCTGTCTCTGTCTCTGTCTCTCTCTCTCTCTCTCTCTCTGTCTCTCTCTCTGTCTCTCTGTCTCTCTCTCTGTCTCTCTCTCTCTGTCTCTCTCTCTCTCTCTGTCTCTCTCTCTCTCTGTATCTCTCTCTCTATCTCTCTCTCTCTCTCTCTCTCTCTCTGTGTATCTCTCTGTCTCTCTCTCTCTCTCTCTCTCTCTCTCTCTCTCTCTCTCTATATCTCTCTCTCTAATCTATCTCTGTATCTCTCTCTCTGTATCTCTCTCTCTGTATCTCTCTCTCTGTATCTCTCTCTCTGTATCTCTCTCTCTGTATCTCTATCAATTCAAGGGCTTTACTGTCATGGGAAACATGTGTTAACATTGCCAAAGCAAGTGAGGTAGATAATATATAAAGTGAATATATAAACCTCTCTCCCTCTCTCCTGCTGCCTCTCCCAGTGGTTAATTAACCAGATGAGTCTATCTCAGCAGTGTAAATCATCACTGCTGCTCAGGGACCTGGGTGTATGTGTGTGTGTGTGTGTGTGTGTGTGTGTGTGTGTGTGTGTGTGTGTGTGTGTGTGTGTGCGTATAAGGAGATACCTGTAGAGTTGGAGAGTGGTGGGGGGTGCTCTGTTGTGTTGGCTAACCACACACACACACACACACACACAACACACACACACACACACACACACACACACACACACACACACACCTGTTGTGTTGACTAACCACACACACACACCTGTTGTGTTGACTAACCACACACACACACCTGTTGTGTTGACTAACCACACACACACACCCCGTTGTGTTGGCTAACCACACACACACCTGTTGTGTTGACTAACCACACACACACACACACACCTGTTGTGTTGACTAACCACACACACACACACACCTGTTGTGTTGGCTAACCACACACACACACACACCTGTTGTGTTGGCTAACCACACACACACACACACACACCTGTTGTGTTGACTAACCACACACACACACACACCTGTTGTGTTGACTAACCACACACACACCTGTTGTGTTGACTAACCACACACACACCTGTTGTGTTGACTAACCACACACACACACCTGTTGTGTTGACTAACCACACACACACCTGTTGTGTTGACTAACCACACACACACACACACACCCTGTTGTGTTGACTAACCACACACACACACCACCTGTTGTGTTGACTAACCGCACACACACACCTGTTGTGTTGACTAACCACACACACACAACCACACACACACACACACCGGTTGTGTTGACTAACCACACACACACACCCGTTGTGTTGACTAAACACACACACACACACACACCTGTTGTGTTGGCTAACCACACACACACACACACGTTGTGTTGACTAACCACACACACACACACACACACCCGTTGTGTTGACTAACCACACACACACACCTGTTGTGTTGGCTAACCACACACACACACACACCCGTTGTGTTGACTAACCACACACACACACACACCCGTTGTGTTGACTAACCACACACACACACACCTGTTGTGTTGGCTAACCACACACACACACACACACACGTTGTGTTGACTAACCACACACACACACACACACACCCGTTGTGTTGGCTAACCACACACACACACACACCTGTTGTGTTGACTAACCACACACACACACACACACACACACACACACACACACACACACACACACACACCTGTTGTGTTGACTAACCACACACACACACACACACACACCTGTTGTGTTGACTAACCACACATACACACACACACACCCGTTGTGTTGACTAACCACACACACACACACACACCACCCGTTGTGCTGGCTAACCACACATACACACACACACACACGTTGTGTTGACTAACCACACACACACACACACACACACACACCCCGTTGTGTTGGCTAACCACACACACACCTGTTGTGTTGACTAACCACACACACACACACACACACACACACACACACACACACACACACACACACACACACACACACACCTGTTGTGTTGACTAACCACACACACACACACACACCTGTTGTGTTGACTAACCACACATACACACACACACACCCGTTGTGTTGACTAACCACACATACACACACACACACCCGTTGTGTTGACTAACCACACATACACACACACACACCTGTTGTGTTGACTAACCACACACACACACACACACGTTGTGTTGACTAACCACACACACACACACACCCGTTGTGTTGACTAACCACACACACACACACACACCTGTTGTGTTGGCTAACCACACACACACACACACACACCCGTTGTGTTGACTAACCACACACACACAACCGTTGTGTTGACTAACCACACACACACACACCTGTTGTGTTGGCTAACCACACACACACACACACACACACGTTGTGTTGACTAACCACACACACACACACACACACACACACACACACACACACACACACACACACACACACACACACCCGTTGTGTTGGCTAACCACACACACACACACACACGTTGTGTTGACTAACCACACACACACACACACACACACACACACACACACACACACACCACCCGTTGTGTTGGCTAACCACACACACACCTGTTGTGTTGACTAACCACACACACACACACACCCATTGTGTTGACTAACCACACCACACACACACACACACACACACACACACACACACACACACACACACACCTGTTGTGTGACTAACCACACACACACACACACACCCATTGTGTTGACTAACCACACACACACACACACACACACACACACACACACACACACACACACACACACACACACACACACACACACACACACACACACACACACACACACACACCTGTTGTGTTGACTAACCACACACACACACACACACACACCTGTTGTGTTGACTAACCACACACACACACACACACACACACCTGTTGTGTTGACTAACCACACACACACACACACCTGTTGTGTTGGCTAACCACACACACACACACACACACCCCGTTGTGTTGACTAACCATACACACACACACACCTGTTGTGTTGGCCAACCACACACACAGTTTCTAGTATTGGATTGGTGGAGTCATTGGCTAGAGGAGTTTCTAGCATTGGATTGGTGGAGTCATTGGCTAGAGGGAGTTTCTACCGTTGGATTGGTGGAGTCATTGGCTAGAGGAGTTTCTACCATTTGATTGGTGGAGTCATTGGCTAGAGGGAGTTTCTAGCATTGGATTGGTGGAGTCATTGGCTAGAGGGAGTTTCTACCATTTGATTGGTGGAGTCATTGGCTAGAGGGAGTTTCTACCATTTGATTGGTGGAGTCATTGGCTAGAGGGAGTTTCTACCATTTGATTGGTGGAGTCATTGGCTAGAGGGAGTTTCTACCATTGGATTGGTGGAGTCATTGGCTAGAGGGAGTTTCTAGCATTGGATTGGTGGAGTCATTGGCTAGAGGGAGTTTCTACCATTTGATTGGTGGAGTCATTGGCTAGAGGAGTTTCTAGCTTTGGATTGGAGGAGTCATTGGCTAGAGGGAGTTTCTACTATTGGATTGGTGGAGTCATTGGCTAGAGGAGTTTCAGCATTGGATTGGTGGAGTCATTGGCTAGAGGGAGTTTCTAGCATTGGATTGGTGGAGTCATTGGCTAGAGGGAGTTTCTACCATTTGATTGGTGGAGTCATTGGCTAGAGGGAGTTTCTACTATTGGATTGGTGGAGTCATTGGCTAGAGGGAGTTTCTACCATTGGATTGGTGGAGTCATTGGCTAGAGGAGTTTCTAGCATTGGATTGGTGGAGTCATTGGCTGAGGGAGTTTCTACCATTTGATTGGTGGAGTCATTGGCTAGAGGAGTTTCTAGCATTGGATTGGTGGAGTCATTGGCTAGAGGGAGTTTCTACCATTTGATTGGAGGAGTCATTGGCTAGAGGGAGTTTCTACCATTTGATTGGTGGAGTCATTGGCTAGAGGGAGTTTCTAGCATTGGATTGGTGGAGTCATTGGCTAGAGGGAGTTTCTAGCATTGGATTGGTGGAGTCATTGGCTAGAGGGAGTTTCTACCATTTGATTGGTGGAGTCATTGGCTAGAGGGAGTTTCTAGCTTTGGATTGGAGGAGTCATTGGCTAGAGGGAGTTTCTACCATTTGATTGGTGGAGTCATTGGCTAGAGGGAGTTTCTACCATTGGATTGGAGGAGTCATTGGCTAGAGGGGAGTTTCTAGCATTGGATTGGTGGAGTCATTGGCTAGAGGGAGTTTCTAGCATTGGATTGGTGGAGTCATTGGCTAGAGGGAGTTTCTACCATTTGATTGGTGGAGTCATTGGCTAGAGGGAGTTTCTACTATTGGATTGGTGGAGTCATTGGCTAGAGGGAGTTTCTACCATTTGATTGGTGGAGTCATTGGCTAGAGGGAGTTTCTAGCATTGGATTGGTGGAGTCATTGGCTAGAGGAGTTTCTAGCATTGGATTGGTGGAGTCATTGGCTAGAGGGTGTTTCTAGCATTGGATTGGTGGAGTCATTGGCTAGAGGGAGTTTCTACCATTTGATTGGTGGAGTCATTGGCTAGAGGGAGTTTCTAGCATTGGATTGGTGGAGTCATTGGCTAGAGGGAGTTTCTACCATTTGATTGGAGGAGTCATTGGCTAGAGGGAGTTTCTACCATTTGATTGGTGGAGTCATTGGCTAGAGGGAGTTTCTAGCATTGGATTGGTGGAGTCATTGGCTAGAGGGAGTTTCTAGCATTGGATTGGTGGAGTCATTGGCTAGAGGGAGTTTCTACCATTTGATTGGTGGAGTCATTGGCTAGAGGGAGTTTCTAGCTTTGGATTGGAGGAGTCATTGGCTAGAGGGAGTTTCTACTATTGGATTGGTGGAGTCATTGGCTAGAGGGAGTTTCTAGCATTGGATTGGTGGAGTCATTGGCTAGAGGAGTTTCTACTATTGGATTGGTGGAGTCATTGGCTAGAGGGAGTTTCTACCATTTGATTGGTGGAGTCATTGGCTAGAGGGAGTTTCTACTATTGGATTGGTGGAGTCATTGGCTAGAGGGAGTTTCTACCATTGGATTGGTGAAGTCATTGGCTAGAGGGAGTTTCTAGCATTGGATTGGTGGAGTCATTGGCTAGAGGGAGTTTCTGCCATTTGATTGGTGGAGTCATTGGCTAGGGAGTTTCTAGCATTGGATTGGTGGAGTCATTGGCTAGAGGAGTTTCTACCATTTGATTGGAGGAGTCATTGGCTAGAGGGAGTTTCTACCATTTGATTGGTGGAGTCATTGGCTAGAGGGAGTTTCTAGCATTGGATTGGTGGAGTCATTGGCTAGAGGGAGTTTCTAGCATTGGATTGGTAGAGTCATTGGCTAGAGGGAGTTTCTACCATTTGATTGGTAGAGTCATTGGCTAGAGGAGTTTCTAGCTTTGGATTGGAGGAGTCATTGGCTAGAGGAGTTTCTACCATTTGATTATGGAGTCATTGGCTAGAGGAGTTTCTACCATTGATTGGAGGAGTCATTGGCTAGAGGGAGTTTCTAGCATTGGATTGGTGGAGTCATTGGCTAGAGGGAGTTTCTAGCATTGGATTGGTGGAGTCATTGGCTAGAGGGAGTTTCTACCATTTGATTGGTGGAGTCATTGGCTAGAGGGAGTTTCTACTATTGGATTGGTGGAGTCATTGGCTAGAGGAGTTTCTACCATTTGATTGGTGGAGTCATTGGCTAGAGGAGTTTCTAGCATTGGATTGGTGGAGTCATTGGCTAGAGGGAGTTTCTAGCATTGGATTGGTGGAGTCATTGGCTAGAGGGTGTTTCTAGCATTGGATTGGTGGAGTCATTGGCTAGAGGGTTTTTCTACCATTGGATTGGTGGAGTCATTGGCTAGAGGGAGTTTCTACCATTTGATTGGTGGAGTCATTGGCTAGAGGAGTTTCTACCATTGGATTGGAGGAGTCATTGGCTAGGGGAGTTTCTACTATTTGATTGGTGGAGTCATTGGCTAGAGGGAGTTTCTACCATTTGATTGGTGGAGTCATTGGCTAGAGGGAGTTTCTACCATTTGATTGGAAGTCATTGGCTAGAGGAGTTTCTAGCATTGGATTGGGGGAGTCATTGGCTAGAGGGAGTTTCTACCATTTGATTGGTGGAGTCATTGGCTAGAGGGAGTTTCTAGCATTGGATTGGTGGAGTCATTGGCTAGAGGAGTTTCTACCATTGGATTGGTGGAGTCATTGGCTAGAGGAGTTTCTACCATTTGATTGGTGGAGTCATTGGCTAGAGGGAGTTTCTAGCATTGGATTGGAGGAGTCATTGGCTAGAGGAGTTTCTAGCATTGGATTGGTGGAGTCATTGGCTAGAGGGAGTTTCTACCATTTGATTGGTGGAGTCATTGGCTAGAGGGAGTTTCTAGCATTGGATTGGTGGAGTCATTGGCTAGAGGAGTTTCTACCATTTGATTGGAGGAGTCATTGGCTGATTTCTACCATTTGATTGGTGGAGTCATTGGCTAGAGGAGTTTCTAGCATTGGATTGGTGGAGTCATTGGCTAGAGGGAGTTTCTAGCATTGGATTGGTGGAGTCATTGGCTAGAGGGAGTTTCTACCATTTGATTGGTGGAGTCATTGGCTAGAGGGAGTTTCTAGCTTTGGATTGGAGGAGTCATTGGCTAGAGGGAGTTTCTACTATTGGATTGGTGGAGTCATTGGCTCTAGAGGAGTTTCTAGCATTGGATTGGTGGAGTCATTGGCTAGAGGGAGTTTCTACTATTGGATTGGTGGAGTCATTGGCTAGAGGAGTTTCTACCATTTGATTGGTGGAGTCATTGGCTAGAGGAGTTTCTACTATTGGATTGGTGGAGTCATTGGCTAGAGGGAGTTTCTACCATTGGATTGGTGAAGTCATTGGCTAGAGGAGTTTCTAGCATTGGATTGGTGGAGTCATTGGCTAGAGGGAGTTTCTACCATTTGATTGGTGGAGTCATTGGCTAGAGGAGTTTCTAGCATTGGATTGGTGGAGTCATTGGCTAGAGGGAGTTTCTACCATTTGATTGGAGGAGTCATTGGCTAGAGGGAGTTTCTACCATTTGATTGGTGGAGTCATTGGCTAGAGGGAGTTTCTAGCATTGGATTGGTGGAGTCATTGGCTAGAGGGAGTTTCTAGCATTGGATTGGTAGAGTCATTGGCTAGAGGGAGTTTCTACCATTTGATTGGTAGAGTCATTGGCTAGAGGGAGTTTCTAGCTTTTGGATTGGAGGAGTCATTGGCTAGAGGGAGTTTCTACCATTTGATTGGTGGAGTCATTGGCTAGAGGGAGTTTCTACCATTGGATTGGAGGAGTCATTGGCTAGAGGGAGTTTCTACTATTGGGATTGGTGGAGTCATTGGCTAGAGGGAGTTTCTACCATTTGATTGGTGGAGTCATTGGCTAGAGGGAGTTTCTACTATTGGATTGGTGGAGTCATTGGCTAGAGGAGTTTCTAGCATTGGATTGGTGGAGTCATTGGCTAGAGGGAGTTTCTACCATTTGATTGGTGGAGTCATTGGCTAGAGGGAGTTTCTAGCTTTGGTTGGAGGAGTCATTGGCTAGAGGGAGTTTCTACCATTGGATTGGTGGAGTCATTGGCTAGAGGGAGTTTCTACCATTTGATTGGTGGAGTCATTGGCTAGAGGGAGTTTCTACTATTGGATTGGTGGAGTCATTGGCTAGAGGGAGTTTCTACCATTTGATTGGTGGAGTCATTGGCTAGAGGAGTTTCTAGCATTGGATTGGTGGAGTCATTGGCTAGAGGGAGTTTCTAGCATTGGATTGGTGGAGTCATTGGCTAGAGGGAGTTTCTACCATTTGATTGGTGGAGTCATTGGCTAGAGGGAGTTTCTAGCTTTGGATTGGAGGAGTCATTGGCTAGAGGGGAGTTTCTACTATTGGATTGGTGGAGTCATTGGCTAGAGGGAGTTTCTAGCATTGGATTGGTGGAGTCATTGGCTAGAGGGAGTTTCTACTATTGGATTGGTGGAGTCATTGGCTAGAGGGAGTTTCTACCATTTGATTGGTGGAGTCATTGGCTAGAGGGAGTTTCTACTATTGGATTGGTGGAGTCATTGGCTAGAGGGAGTTTCTACCATTGGATTGGTGAAGTCATTGGCTAGAGGGAGTTTCTAGCATTGGATTGGTGGAGTCATTGGCTAGAGGGAGTTTCTACCATTTGATTGGTGGAGTCATTGGCTAGAGGGAGTTTCTAGCATTGGATTGGTGGAGTCATTGGCTAGAGGGAGTTTCTACCATTTGATTGGAGGAGTCATTGGCTAGAGGGAGTTTCTACCATTTGATTGGTGGAGTCATTGGCTAGAGGGAGTTTCTAGCATTGGTTGGTGGAGTCATTGGCTAGAGGGAGTTTCTAGGGATTGGTAGAGTCATTGGCTAGAGGGAGTTTCTACCATTTGATTGGTAGAGTCATTGGCTAGAGGGAGTTTCTAGCTTTGGATTGGAGGAGTCATTGGCTAGAGGGAGTTTCTACCATTTGATTGGTGGAGTCATTGGCTAGAGGGGAGTTTCTACCATTGGATTGGAGGAGTCATTGGCTAGAGGGAGTTTCTAGCATTGGATTGGTGGAGTCATTGGCTAGAGGGAGTTTCTAGCATTGGATTGGTGAGTCATTGGCTAGAGGGAGTTTCTACCATTTGATTGGTGGAGTCATTGGCTAGAGGGAGTTTCTACTATTGGATTGGTGGAGTCATTGGCTAGAGGAGTTTCTACCATTTGATTGGTGGAGTCATTGGCTAGAGGGAGTTTCTAGCATTGGATTGGTGGAGTCATTGGCTAGAGGGAGTTTCTAGCATTGGATTGGTGGAGTCATTGGCTAGAGGTGTTTCTAGCATTGGATTGGTGGAGTCATTGGCTAGAGGGAGTTTCTACCATTGGATTGGTGGAGTCATTGGCTAGAGGGAGTTTCTACCATTTGATTGGTGGAGTCATTGGCTAGGGGAGTTTCTACCATTGGATTGGAGGAGTCATTGGCTAGAGGGAGTTTCTACTATTTGATTGGTGGAGTCATTGGCTAGAGGGAGTTTCTACCATTTGATTGGTGGAGTCATTGGCTAGAGGAGTTTCTACCATTTGATTGGAGGAGTCATTGGCTGAGGGAGTTTCTAGCATTGGATTGGGGAGTCATTGGCTAGAGGGAGTTTCTACCATTTGATTGGTGGAGTCATTGGCTAGAGGGAGTTTCTAGCATTGGATTGGTGGAGTCATTGGCTAGAGGGAGTTTCTACCATTGGATTGGTGGAGTCATTGGCTAGAGGGAGTTTCTACCATTTGATTGGTGGAGTCATTGGCTAGAGGGAGTTTCTAGCATTGATTGGAGGGTCATTGGCTAGAGGGAGTTTCTAGCATTGGATTGGTGGAGTCATTGGCTAGAGGGAGTTTCTAGCATTGGATTGGTGGAGTCATTGGCTAGAGGGAGTTTCTACTATTGGATTGGTGGAGTCATTGGCTAGAGGGAGTTTCTACCATTTGATTGGTGGAGTCACTGGCTAGAGGGAGTTTCTACCATTTGATTGGTGGAGTCATTGGCTAGAGGGAGTTTCTACCATTTGATTGGTGGAGTCATTGGCTAGAGGGAGTTTCTACCATTGGATTGGTGGAGTCATTGGCTAGAGGGAGTTTCTACTATTGGATTGGTGGAGTCATTGGCTAGAGGGAGTTTCTACCATTTGATTGGTGGAGTCATTGGCTAGAGGGAGTTTCTAGCATTGGATTGGTGGAGTCATTGGCTAGAGGGAGTTTCTAGCATTACTAAATCCATGGGAAGTTTGAACCCCTGTCTGTATTTTTGGTCGATTGGGTCTCTGTCTCTCTCTATCTCTGTCTCGGTCTCTGTCTCTGTCTCTCTCTGTCTCTCTCTGTCTCTTTGTCTCTCTCTCTGTCTCTCTTTGTCTCTCTCTCTCTCTCTGTCTCTCTTTGTCTCTCTCTCTTTGTCTCTCTCTCTCTCTCTCTCTCTGTCTCTCTCTATCTCTGTCTCTCTCTGTCTCTCTCTATCTCTGTCTGTCTCTGTCTCTCTTTGTCTCTCTCTCTCTATCTCTGTCTGTCTCTGTCTCTCTCTCTCTGTCTGTCTCTGTCTCTCTTTGTCTCTCTCTCTATCTCTGTCTCTCTCTCTCTCTGTCTGTCTCTGTCTCTCTTTGTCTCTCTCTCCCACAAATTGTTAGTTCACATGTTCTGACAATTCTATGACTTGGTCTCTATAGCAACAGCACTTCAAGCTGGGGATGAGAGGGAGGAGGGGAGGGAGGGGAGATGAGAGGCCAGAGGGAGAGCTGCTTGTCTGAGTCTCCTGGGGTTCATCAGGGGTGAGAGGCAAACAACATCCTCACAAGATCCCTGATAAACCTGACTAAAACATCCTCACAATATCCCTGATAAACCTGACTAAAACATCCTCACAATATCCCTTATAAACCTGACTAAAACATCCTCACAATATCCCTGATAAACCTGACTAAAACATCCTCACAATATCCCTTATAAACCTGACTAAAACATCCTCACAATATCCCTTATAAACCTGACTAAAACATCCTCACAATATCCCTGATAAACCTGACTAAAACATCCTCACAATATCCCTTATAAACCTGACTAAAACATCCTCACAATATCCCTTATATACCTGACTAAAACATCCTCACAATATCCCTGATAAACCTGACTAAAACATCCTCACAATATCCCTTATATACCTGACTAAAACATCCTCACAATATCCCTGATAAACCTGACTAAAACATCCTCACAATATCCCTGATAAACCTGACTAAAACATGTCAATCAGGTTCACTGGTGTCTGAGAGAGACAGAGAGACAGAACTAGACTGTCTTCCTCTCTGAGAACCAATCAGGTTCACTGGTGTCTGAGAGAGACAGAGAGACAGAACTAGACTGTCTTCCTCTCTGAGAACCAATCAGGTTCACTGGTGTCTGAGAGAGACAGAGAAACGGAACTAGACTGTCTTCCTCTCTGACAACCAATCAGGTTCACTGGTGTCTGAGAGAGACAGAGAGACAGAACTAGACTGTCTTCCTCTCTGAGAACCAATCAGGTTCACTGGTGTCTGAGAGAGACAGAGAGACAGAACTAGACTGTCTTCCTCTCTGACAACCAATCAGGTTCACTGGTGTCTGAGAGACAACCAATCAGAGAGGGTAATTGCTACACAGCAGTTGCATCATGACAGCCGTATGTTCTGTTCTGGTGGTTTCCTCTTATTTTAAATGTTGTTTTGGGTTCCAGATTGAACACCTAGCAGAATGTGTCTCCTGGCTCCCTTTAGTGATGCACTACCCAATAGGGCCCTGGTCTAAAGTAGTGCACTATATAGGGAATAGGGTGCCATAGGGCCCTGGTCTAAAGTAGTACACTATATATAGGGAATAGGCTGCCATAGGGCCCTGGTCTAAAGTAGTGCACTATATATAGGGAATAGGCTGCCATAGGGCCCTGGTCTAAAGTAGTGCACTATATATAGGGAATAGGGTGCCATAGGGCCCTGGTCTAAAGTAGTACACTATATATAGGGAATAGGGTGCCATAGGGCCCTGGTCTAAAGTAGTGCACTATATATAGGGAAAGGGGGAAGGGGATTTGAGGTGTCAAATCAAATCACATCAAATGTATTTATATAGCCCTTCGTACATCTGCTGATATATCAAAGTGCTGTACAGAAACCCAGCCTAAAACTGGGAGGGGAGGGGGAGAGAGGGGAAGAGGGAGGGGAGGGGAGAGGTTGGGAATGAAATAGAGGGAATAGGGAGGGGGAGGGAGGGGGAGAGGGAGGGGAGGGGAGGGAGGGGAGAGGTTGGGGAGGGGAGGGAGGGAGAGGTTGGGAATGAAATAGAGGGGAGGGTGAGAGAGAGAGGAGGGGAGAGAGAGGGAGAGAGGTTGGGAATGAAAGAATTGAGGGGAGAGGAAGATTGACTAAATTATTAAAGCACTATTAAAATTCATTCAACACATTTGCCTGAAATGCCTTAAAAGGTGTTGAATATTTGATTGTTTTCCAAATATAGATTTGCTTCAGAATTAAATGGTTTGTTTTTGCCATTTTGCACCATTTTCTAACAGACATGTTATGAACAGGAGAGAAGAGTGAATGTTTTATCCAACAGGAGAGTTTACCCTGGCTCTGTTAATAGACATGTTATGAACAGGAGTGTCTAGTGTTTACCTGGGTCTCTGTTAATAGACATGTTATGAACAGGAGTGTCTAGTGTTTACCTGGGTCTCTGTTAATAGACATGTTATGAACAGGGGTGTCTAGTGTTTACCTGGGGCTCTGTTAATGGACATGTTATGAACAGGAGTGTCTAGTGTTTACCTGGGTCTCTGTTAATAGACATGTTATGAACAGGAGTGTCTAGTGTTTACCTGGCTCTGTTAATAGACATGTTATGGACAGGAGTGTCTAGTGTTTACCTGGGTCTCTGTTAATAGACATGTTATGAACAGGAGTGTCTAGTGTTTACCTGGGTCTCTGTTAATAGACATGTTATGAACAGGAGTGTCTAGTGTTTACCTGGGTCTATGTTAATAGACATGTTATGAACAGGAGTGTCTAGTGTTTACCTGGGTCTCTGTTAATAGACATGTTATGAACAGGAGTGTCTAGTGTTTACCTGGGTCTCTGTTAATAGACATGTTATGAACAGGAGTGTCTAGTGTTTACCTGGGTCTCTGTTAATAGACATGTTATGAACAGGAGTGTCTAGTGTTTACCTGGGTCTATGTTAATAGACATGTTATGAACAGGAGTGTCTAGTGTTTACCTGGGTCTCTGTTAACAGACTGATCCTGTCCTGCTGTTCATATACAGGAAGACAGTGTGACAGACTGATCCTGTCCTGCTGTTCATATACAGGAAGACAGTGTGCCAGACTGATCCTGTCCTGCTGTTCATATACAGGAAGACAGTGTGACAGACTGATCAGTCAGGTTACGTCTCAAGATGGCACCCTATTCCCTATGTAGTGCACTACCAGGACCCGTAAGGCTCTGGTCAGAAGTAGTGTGGCTGTACTCTGGCTCTAGCAGGAGGCTGGCCGGCCTCTACTCTGTCACCTCATTATAGCCTAGTTGATGTTATTCCTGATGTCTTTAATCTGTTGATGGAAGTAGGATGCATTTGATTGGTTTAATCTGGGGGGAAATAACTCCAATCATTGATCAGCTAAATGTGTTGTTTTGAAGAAAGAAAGAGGCAACAAGAAACAGTCATTTTTTTAATCATTATTTTCTGTTTATTTCAATGATGTATCGTATCTCCTGTGTGAAGTAGTTGTCCTTTTCACAGTCAGTCAGTTATGTACTGGCAAGATGAACCTCTAGAGCTGGGATCCTCATGGTCTGTTTGATCAGAGACAGAATAACTGACAGGAAACAAGAGTCCCCTCAGCCAGCTGGTTCTGAGGCTCAGTTCACTAACCCAAACCAACCCCATAGAGCCTCAGGACAGCAGTCAGCCAGCTGGTTCTGAGGCTCAGTTCACTAACCCAAACCAACCCTATAGAGCCTCAGGACAGCACTCAGCCAGCTGGTTCTGAGGCTCAGTTCACTAACCCAAACCAACCCCATAGAGCCTCAGGACAGCACTCAGCCAGCTGGTTCTGAGGCTCAGTTCACTAACCCAAACCAACCCCATAGAGCCTCAGGACAACACTCAGCCAGCTGGTTCTGAGGCTCAGTTCACTAACCCAAACCAACCCCATAGAGCCTCAGGACAGCACTCAGCCAGCTGGTTCTGAGGCTCAGTTCACTAACCCAAACCAACCCCATAGAGCCTCAGGACAACACTCAGCCAGCTGGTTCTGAGGCTCAGTTCACTAACCCAAACCAACCCCATAGAGCCTCAGGACAGCACTCAGCCAGCTGGTTCTGAGGTTCTGAGGCTCAGTTGAGGGACCATGGAGACATATTTATGGTCCTGTTTGTCTCCAGACTCTCTGGACTAGATGGGCTAAATGGTAATGAGGCCCAGTTGGGGGACCATGGAGACAGAGAGACATCTTTATGGTCCTGTTTGTCTCCAGACTCTCTGGACTAGATGGGCTAAATGGTAATGAGGCCCAGTTGAGGGACCATGGAGACATCTTTATGGTCCTGTTTGTCTCCAGACTCTCTGGACTAGATGGGCTAAATGGTAATGAGGCCCAGTTGAGGGACCATGGAGACAGAGAGACATCTTTATGGTCCTGTTTGTCTCCAGACTCTCTGGACTAGATGGGCTAAATGGTAATGAGGCCCAGTTGAGGGACCATGGAGACATCTTTATGGTCCTGTTTGTCTCCAGACTCTCTGGACTAGATGGGCTAAATGGTAAAGCTCTTATTATCTGATCTATTAGAAACTGCAACTCCCTTGTCTTTACTCTTAACTGCCAAAGGGCCCCGTTGTGCACATGGAAATAAAACTAACCTATAGAACTGGAAGGTTCTGAAAGATATTGACAGTTTGGCTAGAAGGTTCTGAAAGATATTGACAGTTTGGCTAGAAGGTTCTGAAAGATATTGACAGTTTGGCTAAAAGGTTCTGAAAGATATTGACAGTTTGGCTAAAAGGTTCTGAAAGATATTGACAGTTTGGCTAGAAGGTTCTGAAAGATATTGACAGTTTGCCTAGAAGGTTCTGAAAGATATTGACAGTTTGGCTAGAAGGTTCTGAAAGATATTGACAGTTTGGCTAGAAGGTTCTGAAAGATATTGACAGTTTGGCTAGAAGGTTCTGAAAGATATTGACAGTTTGGCTAGAAGGTTCTGAAAGATATTGACAGTTTGGCTAGAAGGTTCTGAAAGATATTGACAGTTTGCCTAGAAGGTTCTGAAAGATATTGACAGTTTGGCTAGAAGGTTCTGAAAGATATTGACAGTTTGGCTAGAAGGTTCTGAAAGATATTGACAGTTTGCCTAGAAGGTTCTGAAAGATATTGACAGTTTGCCTAGAAGGTTCTGAAAGATATTGACAGTTTGGCTAGAAGGTTCTGAAAGATATTGACGGTTTGGCTAGAAGGTTCTGAAAGATATTGACAGTTTGCCAAACCTGCTTTATAATTTCACAACGACAATCCATTGTTACCCAGCCCTCCATTTGTCTCCAGTCTCTCACACAGGGCTGGAAGGCCCGTTGACCCCAGTTCTCAGTCCACAGACTGTATGGAGAGTTCAGCAAACAGCTTTCAATACAGAGATTGTCAATCCCCTTGTTCTGATTGGGACAGTAAAGGACACCATGTTGATTCCAACAGTCCAGTATTTTCCACCCCTTCCGACCCGGCTGGTCGTTAGATTGGGACAGTAAAGGACACCATGTTGATTCCAACAGTCCAGTATTTTCCCTCCCTCCGACCCGGCTGGTCGTTAGATTGGGGCAGTAAAGGACACCATGTTGATTCCAACAGTCCAGTATTTTCCCTCCCTCCAACCCGGCTGGTTGTTAGATTGGGGCAGTAAAGGACACCATGTTGATTCCAACAGTCCAGTATTTTCCCTCCCTCCAACCCAGCATAAGTCAGTACCCTGTTGACTCAGTCAGTCAGCCCCGAGACGAGCAGTCACACATGCCCTGGCAGAGACACTGGCAGAACCCATAGACCAGACACACAGTCAGACTGGACGGTACCAGGCTCACACAGACTATGCCCAGCGTCACCCTCTGGATCACCAGCAGGTAGATGCCCAGGGGCAGGGACCCGAAGTAGAACAGCCCCAGGAGCCACACCAGGATCCGGGGGACGTGCGAACACATCTTGGACAGGGCTTCCTGAACCTCCTGCCCGTTGGAGCCCACGGAGATAGAGTCCAGGCTGTGCTCTGTGTAGTGGTCTGAGCTGCCCAGGCCCCCGGCCCCCGTGTCCCGCTGAACCTCCATGATAGTGATCACCAGGCAGTTGGAGGAGTGGTGCGAGGGGAGGTGGAGGACAGGCTCTCGGGGTGAGGGTCACCTCTGGTCGGAGCTCCAGGACTTATCCCTGACAGCCAGGCAGGATATGACGTTGGAGTCGTCGGGGAGGCCCGACACCTCGTATTCGCTGACCTCTGTTTCGTGTCGGCAGAAGGGGCAGGAAATGCAGCCCAAGACGTCCCCGTGTCCAGGATCTTGTTGAGGCAGCGGGCGCACACCCGGTGGAGGCAGTCCAGGATCTTGGGCCTGCGGTTGTGGCCATTGTAACGCTGGTAACAGATCTTACACTCCAGCTCGTCTGTGATTGGTGGGGTCGGGCTCAGGGTGGGGGTGGTGACAGGGGTGACGGTGGAGGGGGGCATCTCATCCGGGTCAGGTCGAGGAACACTCATCATGGACGCATGCTCTGAGGAAGAGAGGGAGAGAGAGAGATGGATGGAGGGAGAGAGAGAGATGGAGGGAGGGAGAGAGAGATGGATGGAGGGAGAGAGAGAGATGGAGAGAGGGGGATGGAGAGAGGGATGGAGGGAGGGAGAGAGAGAGATGGAGAGAGGGAGAGAGAGATGGATGGAGGGAGAGAGAGAGATGGAGGGAGGGAGAGAGGGGATGGAGAGAGAGAGATGGAGGGAGGGAGAGAGAGAGATGGATGGAGGGAGAGAGAGAGATGGATGGAGGGAGAGAGAGAGATGGAGGGAGGGAGAGAGGGGATGGAGAGATGGAGGGAGGGAGAGATGGAGGGAGGAGAGAGAGAGATGGAGGGAGGGAGAGAGGGGGATGGAGAGAGAGATGGAGGGAGAGGAGAGAGAGAGATGGATGGAGGGAGAGGAGAGATGGAGGGAGGGAGAGAGAGAGATGGATGGAGGGAGGAGAGAGATGGAGGGAGGGGGAGAGAGGGGGATGGAGAGAGAGATGGAGGGAGGGAGAGAGAGAGATGGATGGAGGGAGAGAGAGATGGAGGGAGGGAGAGAGGGGATGGAGAGAGATGGAGGGAGGGAGAGAGAGATGGATGGAGGGAGAGAGAGAGATGGATGGAGGGAGAGAGAGAGATGGAGGGAGGGAGAGAGGGGGATGGAGAGAGAGATGGAGGGAGGGAGAGAGAGAGATGGATGGAGGGAGGGAGAGGGAGAGATGGAGAGAGATGGAGGGAGGGAGAGGGAGAGATGGAGGGAGGGAGAGAGAGGGAGGGAGAGATGGAGGGAGGGAGAGAGAGAGATGGAGGGAGGGAGAGAGAGAGATGGATGGAGGGAGAGGGAGAGATGGAGGGAGGGAGAGAGATGGAGGGAGAGATGGAGGGAGGGAGAGAGAGAGATGGATGGAGGGAGAGGGAGAGATGGAGGGAGGGAGAGAGGGGGATGGAGAGAGAGATGGAGGGAGGGAGAGAGAGAGATGGATGGAGGGAGAGGGAGAGATGGAGGGAGGGAGAGAGAGAGATGGAGGGAGAGATGGAGGGAGGGAGAGAGAGAGATGGAGGGAGAGATGGAGGGAGGGAGAGAGAGAGATGGAGGGAGAGATGGAGGGAGGGAGAGAGAGAGATGGAGGGAGGGAGAGAGGGGGATGGAGAGAGAGAAGTTAGGTAATTTCTTTACACCTTATGGTACATTTTCAATTTCATTAAAAAGGTCAAAGGTACTCGAGACATTTAGAATATTTTCACAATTTCAAAAACATTCATGAAAATGAATTTCTCAATATCATGGCAAGTACATGTGATGGTGAATGCGTACTAAAAGATTTACACCAAGTGTGATGTTTCTGATGTGGTCTGATGAAACCACATCAGACTGTTGCTGACCTCTATCAGGACTAGAACAACACACCAGACTGTTGACCTCTATCAGGACTAGAACAACACACCAGACTGTTGCTGACCTCTATCAGGACTAGAACAACACACCAGACTGTTGCTGACCTCTATCAGGACTAGAACAACACACCAGACTGTTGTTGACCTCTATCAGGACTAGAACAACACACCAGACTGTTGTTGACCTCTATCAGGACTAGAACAACACACCAGACTGTTGACCCTACCTCTATCAGGACTAGAACAACACACCAGACTGTTGTTGACCTCTATCAGGACTAGAACAACACACCAGACTGTTGTTGACCTCTATCAGGACTAGAACAACACACCAGACTGTTGTTGACCTCTATCAGGACTAGAACAACACACCAGACTGTTGTTGACCTCTATCAGGACTAGAACAACACATCAGACTGTTGTTGACCTCTATCAGGACTAGAACAACACACCAGACTGTTGTTGACCTCTATCAGGACTAGAACAACACACCAGACTGTTGTTGACCTCTATCAGGACTAGAACAACACACCAGACTGTTGTTGACCTCTATCAGGACTAGAACAACACACCAGACTGTTGTTGACCTCTATCAGGACTAGAACAACACACCAGACTGTTGTTGACCTCTATCAGGACTAGAACAACACACCAGACTGTTGTTGACCTCTATCAGGACTAGAACAACACACTAGACTGTTGTTGACCTCTATCAGGACTAGAACAACACACCAGACTGTTGTTGACCTCTATCAGGACTAGAACAACACATCAGACTGTTGTTGACCTCTATCAGGACTAGAACAATACACCAGACTGTTGCTGACCTCTATCAGGACTAGAACAACACACCAGACTGTTGTTGACCTCTATCAGCTCTAGAACAACACACCAGACTGTTGTTGACCTCTATCAGGACTAGAACAACACACCAGACTGTTGTTGACAACACTAGAACAACAGACTGTTGCTGACCTCTATCAGGACTAGAACAACACACCAGACTGTTGCTGACCTCTATCAGGACTAGAACAACACACCAGACTGTTGCTGACCTCTATCAGGACTAGAACAACACACCAGACTGTTGCTGACCTCTATCAGGACTAGAACAACACACCAGACTGTTGCTGACCTCTATCAGGACTAGAACAACACACCAGACTGTTGTTGACCTCTATCAGCTCTAGAACAACACACCAGACTGTTGCTGACCTCTATCAGGACTAGAACAACACACCAGACTGTTGATGACCTCTATCAGGACTAGAACAACACACCAGACTGTTGATGACCTCTATCAGGACTAGAACAACACACCAGACTGTTGCTGACCTCTATCAGGACTAGAACAACACACCAGACTGTTGCTGACCTCTATCAGGACTAGAACAACACACCAGACTGTTGTTGACCTCTATCAGGACTAGAACAACACACCAGACTGTTGTTGACCTCTATCAGGACTATAGAACAACACACCAGACTGTTGTTGACCTCTATCAGGACTAGAACAACACACCAGACTGTTGCTGACCTCTATCAGGACTAGAACAACACACCAGACTGTTGCTGACCTCTATCAGGACTAGAACAACACACCAGACTGTTGTTGACCTCTATCAGGACTAGAACAACACACCAGACTGTTGCTGACCCTACCTCTATCAGGACTAGAACAACACACCAGACTGTTGTTGACCTCTATCAGGACTAGAACAACACACCAGACTGTTGTTGACCTCTATCAGGACTAGAACAACACACCAGACTGTTGCTGACCTCTATCAGGACTAGAACAACACACCAGACTGTTGCTGACCTCTATCAGGACTAGAACAACACATCAGACTGTTGTGACCCTACCTCTATCAGGACTAGAACAACACACCAGACTGTTGTTGACCTCTATCAGGACTAGAACAACACACCAGACTGTTGTTGACCTCTATCAGGACTAGAACAACACACCAGACTGTTGCTGACCCTACCTCTACCAGGACTAGAACAACACACCAGACTGTTGCTGACCTCTATCAGGACTAGAACAACACATCAGACTGTTGTTGACCTCTATCAGACTAGAACAACACACCAGACCGTTGCTGACCTCTATCAGGACTTAACAACACACCAGACTGTTGCTGACCTCTATCAGGACTTAACAACACACCAGACTGTTGCTGACCTCTATCAGGACTTAACAACACACCAGACTGTTGTTGACCTCTATCAGGACTAGAACAACACACCAGACTGTTGCTGACCTCTATCAGGACTAGAACAACACACCAGACTGTTGTTGACCTCTATCAGGACTAGAACAACACACCAGACTGTTGCTGACCTCTATCAGGACTAGAACAACACACCAGACTGTTGCTGACCTCTATCAGGACTAGAACAACACACCAGACTGTTGTTGACCTCTATCAGGACTAGAACAACACACCAGACTGTTGTTGACCTCTATCAGGACTAGAACAACACACCAGACTGTTGCTGACCCTACCTCTATCAGGACTAGAACAACACACCAGACTGTTGTTGACCTCTATCAGGACTAGAACAACACACCAGACTGTTGTTGACCTCTATCAGGACTAGAACAACACACCAGACTGTTGTTGACCTCTATCAGGACTAGAACAACACATCAGACTGTTGTTGACCTCTATCAGGACTAGAACAACACACCAGACTGTTGTTGACCTCTATCAGGACTAGAACAACACACCAGACTGTTGTTGACCTCTATCAGCTCTAGAACAACACACCAGACTGTTGTTGACCCTACCTCTATCAGGACTAGAACAACACACCAGACTGTTGTTGACCTCTATCAGGACTAGAACAACACACCAGACTGTTGTTGACCTCTATCAGGACTAGAACAACACACCAGACTGTTGTTGACCTCTATCAGGACTAGAACAACACACCAGACTGTTGTTGACCTCTATCAGGACTAGAACAACACACCAGACTGTTGTTGACCTCTATCAGGACTAGAACAACACACCAGACTGTTGTTGACCTCTATCAGGACTAGAACAACACATCAGACTGTTGTTGACCTCTATCAGGACTAGAACAACACACCAGACTGTTGTTGACCTCTATCAGGACTAGAACAACACACCAGACTGTTGTTGACCTCTATCAGCTATAGAACAACACATCAGACTGTTGTTGACCTCTATCAGGACTAGAACAACACACCAGACTGTTGTTGACCTCTATCAGGACTAGAACAACACATCAGACTGTTGTTGACCTCTATCAGGACTAGAACAACACACCAGACTGTTGTTGACCTCTATCAGGACTAGAACAACACACCAGACTGTTGTTGACCTCTATCAGGACTAGAACAACACACCAGACTGTTGTTGACCTCTATCAGGACTAGAACAACACATCAGACTGTTGTTGACCTCTATCAGGACTAGAACAACACACCAGACTGTTGTTGACCTCTATCAGGACTAGAACAACACACCAGACTGTTGTTGACCTCTATCAGGACTAGAACAACACACCAGACTGTTGTTGACCTCTATCAGGACTAGAACAACACACCATACTGTTGTTGACCTCTATCAGGACTAGAACAAGACTATCTCTACCAAAGGTCCCTGTCTCCTCATGTCTGAGCTGTTCATTGTGTTCTTCATAATGTGGTCGATCAGAAGGCAGGCTGTGTCTGTTTCTACTCAGAGAGATAACGTAGTGACTTCTCCACGTAGAGGTTATTCACTGTGTCTGTTTATACTCAGAGAGATAACGTAGTGACTTCTCCACGTAGAGTAGTTATTCACTGTGTCTGTTTCTACTCAGAGATAACGTAGTGACTTCTCCAAGTAGAGGTTATTCACTGTGTCTGTTTCTACTCAGAGAGATAACGTAGTGACTTCTCCACGTAGAGGTTATTCACTGTGTCTGTTTCTACTCAGAGAGATAACGTAGTGACTTCTCCACGTAGAGGTTATTCACTGTGTCTGTTTCTACTCAGAGAGATAACGTAGTGACTTCTCCACGTAGAGGTTATTCACTGTGTCTGTTTATACTCAGAGAGATAACGTAGTGACTTCTCCACGTAGAGGTTATTCACTGTGTCTGTTTCTACTCAGAGAGATAACGTAGTGACTTCTCCACGTAGAGGTTATTTACTGTGTCTGTTTCTACTCTGAGAGATAACGTAGTGACTTCTCCACGTAGAGGTTATTCACTGTGTCTGTTTCTACCAGAGATAACGTAGTGACTTCTCCACGTAGAGGTTATTCACTGTGTCTGTTTCTACTCAGAGAGATAACGTAGTGACTTCTCCACGAGAGGTTATTCACTGTGTCTGTTTCTACTCAGAGAGATAACGTAGTGACTTCTCCACGTAGAGGTTATTTACTGTGTCTGTTTCTACTCAGAGATAACGTAGTGACTTCTCCACGTAGAGGTTATTTACTGTGTCTGTTTCTACTCAGAGAGATAACGTAGTGACTTCTCCACGTAGAGGTTATTTACTGTGTCTGTTTCTACTCAGAGAGATAACGTAGTGACTTCTCTACGTAGAGGTTATTCACTGTGTCTGTTTCTACTCAGAGATAACGTAGTGACTTCTCCACGTAGAGGTTATTCACTGTGTCTGTTTCTACCAGAGAGATAACGTAGTGACTTCTCCACGTAGAGGTTATTCACTGTGTCTGTTTCTACTCAGAGAGATAACGTAGTGACTTCTCCACGTAGAGGTTATTCACTGTGTCTGTTTCTACTCAGAGAGATAACGAGTGACTTCTCCACGTAGAGGTTATTCACTGTCTGTTTCTACTCAGAGATAACGTAGTGACTTCTCCACGTAGAGGTTATTCACTGTGTCTGTTTATACTCAGAGAGATAACGTAGTGACTTCTCCACGTAGAGGTTATTCACTGTGTCTGTTTCTACTCAGAGAGATAACGTAGTGACTTCTCCACGTAGAGGTTATTCACTGTGTCTGTTTCTACTCAGAGATAACGTAGTGACTTCTCCACGTAGAGGTTATTCACTGTGTCTGTTTCTACTCAGAGAGATAACGTAGTGACTTCTCCACGTAGAGGTTATTCACTGTGTCTGTTTATACTCAGAGAGATAACGTAGTGACTTCTCCACGTAGAGGTTATTCACTGTGTCTGTTTCTACTCAGAGATAATGTAGTGACTTCTCCACGTAGAGGTTATTCACTGTGTCTGTTTCTACTCAGAGAGATAACGTAGTGATTTCTCCACGTAGAGGTTATTCACTGTGTCTGTTTCTACTCTGAGAGATAACGTAGTGACTTCTCCACGTAGAGGTTATTCACTGTGTCTGTTTCTACTCAGAGAGATAACGTAGTGACTTCTCCACGAGAGGTTATTCACTGTCTGTTTCTACTCAGAGAGATAACGTAGTGACTTCTCCACGTAGAGGTTATTCACTGTGTCTGTTTCTACTCAGAGAGATAACGTAGTGACTTCTCCACATAGAGGTTATTCACTGTGTCTGTTTCTACTCAGAGAGATAACGTAGTGACTTATCCACGTAGAGGTTATTCACTGTCTGTTTCTACTCAGAGAGATAACGTAGTGACTTCTCCACATAGAGGTTATTCACTGTGTCTGTTTCTACTCAGAGAGATAACGTAGTGACTTCTCCAAGTAGAGGTTATTCACTGTGTCTGTTTCTACTCAGAGAGATAACGTAGTGACTTCTCCTTGTAGAGGTTATTCACTGTGTCTGTTTCTACTCAGAGAGATAACGTAGTGACTTCTCCACGTAGAGGTTATTCACTGTGTCTGTTTCTACTCAGAGAGATAACGTAGTGACTTCTCCACGTAGAGGTTATTCACTGTCTGTTTCTACTCAGAGAGATAACGTAGTGACTTCTCCACGTAGAGGTTATTCACTGTGTCTGTTTCTACTCAGAGAGATAACGTAGTGACTTCTCCACGTAGAGGTTATTCACTGTGTCTGTTTCTACTCAGAGAGATAACGTAGTGACTTCTCCACGTAGAGGTTATTCACTGTCTGTTTCTACTCAGAGAGATAACGTAGTGACTTCTCCACGTAGAGGTTATTCACTGTTAGCCTGGCTGACTGTTCAGAGACGGGTTAGCCTGGCTGACTGACTAATCAGTGTGGCTGACTGTTTAGAGACGGGTTAGTGTGGCTGACTGCTCAGAGATGGGTTAGCCTGGCTGACTGCTCAGAGACCGGTTAGCCTGGCTGACTGCTCAGAGACAGGTTAGCGTGGCTGACTGCTCAGAGACGGGTTAGCCTGGCTGACTGCTCAGAGACAGGTTAGCCTGGCTGACTGCTCAGAGACAGGTTAGCCTGGCTGACTGCTCAGAGACGGGTTAGCCTGGCTGACTGCTCAGAGACGGGTTAGCCTGGCTGACTGCTCAGAGACGGGTTAGCCTGGCTGACTGCTCAGAGACGGGTTAGCCTGGCTGACTGCTCAGAGACGGGTTAGCCTGGCTGACTGCTCAGAGACGGGTTAGCCTGGCTGACTGCTCAGAGACAGGTTAGCCTGGCTGACTGACTGCTCAGAGACGGGTTAGCCTGGCTGACTGCTCAGAGACGGGTTAGCGTGGCTGACTGCTCAGAGACAGGTTAGCCTGGCTGACTGCTCAGAGACAGGTTAGCCTGGCTGACTGACTGCTCAGTGTGGCTGACTGTTCAGAGACGGGTTAGCCTGGCTGACTGCTCAGAGACGGGTTAGCCTGGCTGACTGACTGCTCAGTGTGGCTGACTGTTCAGAGACAGGTTAGCCTGGCTGACTGCTCAGAGACAGGTTAGCCTGGCTGACTGCTCAGAGACAGGTTAGCCTAGCTGACTGACTGCTCAGTGTGGCTGACTGTTCAGAGACGGGTTAGCCTGGCTGACTGCTCAGAGACAGGTTAGCCTGGCTGACTGACTGCTCAGTGTGGCTGACTGCTCAGAGACGGTTTAGCCTGGCTGACTGTTCAGAGACGGGTTAGCGTGGCTGACTGCTCAGAGACAGGTTAGCCTGGCTGACTGCTCAGAGACAGGTTAGCCTGGCTGACTGCTCAGAGACGGGTTAGCCTGGCTGACTGTTCAGAGACAGGTTAGCCTGGCTGACTGACTGCTCAGTGTGGCTGACTGCTCAGAGACAGGTTAGCCTGGCTGACTGCTCAGAGACAGGTTAGCCTGGCTGACTGCTCAGAGACAGGCTAGCCTGGCTGACTGCTCAGAGACGGGTTAGCCTGTCTGACTGCTCAGAGACGGGTTAGCCTGTCTGACTGCTCAGAGACGGGTTAGTGTGGCTGACTGTTCAGAGACAGGTTAGCCTGGCTGACTGCTCAGAGACGGGTTAGCCTGGCTGACTGACTGCTCAGTGTGGCTGACTGTTCAGAGATGGGTTAGCCTGGCTGACTGCTCAGAGACGGGTTAGTGTGGCTGACTGTTCAGAGACAGGTTAGCCTGGCTGACTGCTCAGAGACAGGTTAGCCTGGCTGACTGACTGCTCAGTGTGGCTGACTGTTCAGAGATGGGTTAGCCTGGCTGACTGCTCAGAGACAGGTTAGCCTGGCTGACTGCTCAGAGACGGGTTAGCCTGTCTGACTGCTCAGAGACGGGTTAGTGTGGCTGACTGTTCAGAGACAGGTTAGCCTGGCTGACTGCTCAGAGACGGGTTAGCCTGGCTGACTGACTGCTCAGTGTGGCTGACTGTTCAGAGATGGGTTAGCCTGGCTGACTGCTCAGAGACGGGTTAGTGTGGCTGACTGTTCAGAGACAGGTTAGCCTGGCTGACTGCTCAGAGACAGGTTAGCCTGGCTGACTGACTGCTCAGTGTGGCTGACTGTTCAGAGACGGGTTAGCCTGGCTGACTGCTCAGAGACAGGTTAGCCTGGCTGACTGCTCAGAGACGGGTTAGCCTGGCTGACTGCTCAGAGACGGGTTAGTGTGGCTGACTGCTCAGTGTGGCTGACTGTTCAGAGACAGGTTAGCCTGGCTAACTGACTGCTCAGTGTGGCTGACTGCTCAGAGACAGGTTAGCCTGGCTGACTGCTCAGAGACAGGTTAGCCTGGCTGACTGCTCAGAGACAGGCTAGCCTGGCTGACTGACTGCTCAGCCTGGCTGACTGCTCAGAGACGGGTTAGCCTGGCTGACTGCTCAGAGACAGGTTAGCCTGGCTGACTGCTCAGAGACGGGTTAGCCTGGCTGACTGCTCAGAGACGGGTTAGTGTGGCTGACTGTTCAGAGACAGGTTAGCCTGGCTGACTGCTCAGAGACGGGTTAGCCTGGCTGACTGACTGCTCAGTGTGGCTGACTGTTCAGAGATGGGTTAGCCTGGCTGACTGCTCAGAGACAGGTTAGCCTGGCTGACTGACTGCTCAGTGTGGCTGACTGTTCAGAGACGGGTTAGCCTGGCTGACTGCTCAGAGACAGGTTAGCCTGGCTGACTGCTCAGAGACGGGTTAGCCTGGCTGACTGCTCAGAGACGGGTTAGTGTGGCTGACTGACTGCTCAGTGTTGGCTGACTGTTCAGAGACAGGTTAGCCTGGCTGACTGACTGCTCAGTGTGGCTGACTGTTCAGAGATGGGTTACCCTATGGTGAAGCCCATTGGTGGAGAGTGGACTGTAGCCTTGGACAGGTTAGCCTGGCTGACTGCTCAGAGACAGGTTACCCTGGCTGACTGCTCAGAGATGGGTTACCCTATGGTGAAGCCCATTGGTGGAGAGTGGACTGACTGTTCAGAGATGGGTTACCCTATGGTGAAGCCCATTGGTGGAGACTGTAGCCTTGGACAGGTGTTTTATTCATGGGTAGATTGCTATTTCTGTCGTGAGTTTATTTTTGGACTTGGCTCTAGTCTGTGCATTATTAAATCCAGTCAAATCCAACTGTGACTTCTATACACACCATGAGATATTCAGAGGATGGAGAGAGAGAGATGGGGCTTAGATGGAGAGAGAGATGGAGAGAGAGATGGGGTTAGATGGAGAAAGAAGGGGGTTTGATGGGTAGAGAAGCGGGGTTAGATGGGAAGAGCAATGGGGAGAGAAGGGGGTTAGAGGGAGAAAGATGGGGTGATAGAGATGGGGAGGGAGAAGAGGGAGCGATGGAGAGAGGGGTGTTAGATGAAGAGGGGTTAGAGATGGAGAGGGAGAAGGGGGTGGGAGGGGTAAAGAATGGGATGGGAGAGAAGGAGAGAGAAGAGGGGTTAGAGGGAGAGAGATGAAGGGGATGGGAGAGATGGAGAGAGAGAAGAGGGGTTAGAGGGAGAGAGAGAAGAGGGGGTTAGAGGGAGAGAGATGGAGAGAGAGAAGAGGGGTTAGAGTAAGAGAGATGGAGAGAGAGAAGAGGGGTTAGAGGGAGAGATGGAGAGAGAGAAGAGGGGTTAGAGTAAGAGAGATGGAGAGAGAGAAGAGGGGTTAGAGGGAGAGAGATGGAGAGAGAGAAGAGGGGATAGAGGGAGAGAGATGGAGAGAGAGAAGAGGGGTTAGAGGGAGAGAGATGGAGAGAGAGAAGAGGGGTTAGAGGGAGAGAGATGGAGAGAGAGAAGAGGGGTTAGAGGGAGAGAGATGGAGAGAGAGAAGAGGGGTTAGAGGAGAGAGATGGAGAGAGAGAAGAGGGGGTTAGAGGGAGAGAGATGGAGAGAGAGAAGAGGGATAGAGGGAGAGAGATGGAGAGAGAGAAGAGGGGTTAGAGGGAGAGAGATGGAGAGAGAGAAGAGGGGTTAGAGGGAGAGAGATGGAGAGAGAGAAGAGGGGTTAGAGGGAGAGAGATGGAGAGAGAGAAGAGGGTTAGAGGGAGAGAGATGGAGAGAGAGAAGAGGGGATAGAGGGAGAGAGATGGAGAGAGAGAAGAGGGGTTAGAGGGAGAGAGATGGAGGGAGAGAAGAGGGGTTAGAGGGAGAGAGATGGAGAGAGAGAAGAGGGGTTAGAGGGAGAGAGATGGAGAGAGCGAAGAGGGGTTACAGGGAGAGAGATGAATGAGGGAGAGAAGAGGGGTTAGAGGGAGAGAGATGGAGAGAGAGAAGAGGGGTTAGAGGGAGAGAGATGGAGAGAGAGAAGAGGGGTTAGAGGGAGAGAGATGGAGAGAGAGAAGAGGGGTTACAGGGAGAGAGATGAATGAGGGAGAAGGGGGAGAGGTGGATGAGAGAGATTGTTTGTTGAGGAAGAGAGATCGCATACCAGGCAGTAGAACTTTGGCGGTAATACTGTTATTATTGAAGATTATTTATAGGAGTTGAAAAAAGAATCCGGTCTGGTCGTAAATAATAATGTCTGCTAGGATCTATTTTATCATATGAGCAGTACATTTAGACAACACCGAAGGGTGAGGGGCCTCCAATGTGTTTTAATAGACCGGGTCTTTTTACTGCCCCGCCCCTCTACTTCCTGGCTGGAAGGTTCATTGTTGATTTGCACAGCAGCAGCTCTGCTCTCTCCTCTGCTGTCTCTCTGAGGACCGACTGACACCCTAGAGGGAGGAAGAGGACCGACTGACACCCTAGAGGGAGGGGAGCGGTGGCTGAATCTCTGTGGAAGAGGACCGACTGACACCCTAGAGGTGGCTGTCTCTCTGTGGAAGAGGACCGACTGACACCTAGAGGGAGGAAGAGGACCGACTGACACCCTAGAGGGAGGAAGAAGACCGACTGACACCCTGGAGGGAGGAAGAGGACCGACTGACACCTAGAGGGAGGAAGCGGTGGCTGTCTCTCTGAGGACCGACTGACACCCTAGAGGAGGGAGCGGTGGCTGTCTCTCTGAGGACCGACTGACACCCTAGAGGGAGGAAGAGGACCGACTGACACCCTAGAGGGAGGAAGAGGACCGACTGACACCCTAGAGATGGCTGTCTCTCTGAGGACCGACTGACACCCTAGAGGGAGGAAGCGGTGGCTGTCTCTCTGTGGAAGAGGACCGACTGACACCCCAGAGGTGGCTGTCTCTCTGTGGAAGAGGACCGACTGACACCCTAGAGGTGGCTGTCTCTCTGTGGAAGAGGACCGACTGACACCCTAGAGGTGGCTGTCTCTCTGTGGAAGAGGACCGACTGACACCCTAGAGGGAGGGAGCGGTGGCTGTCTCTCTGAGGAAGAGGACTGGCTGACACCCTAGAGGTGGCTGTCTCTCTGAGGAAGAGGACCGACTGACACCCTAGAGGGAGGGAGAGGTGGCTGTCTCTCTGAGGAAGAGGACCGACTGACACCCTAGAGGGAGGAAGAGGACCGACTGACACCCTAGAGAGAGGAGAGGTGGCTGTCTCTCTGAGGAAGAGGACCGACTGACACCCTAGAGGTGGCTGTCTCTCTGTGGAAGAGGACCGACTGACACCCTAGAGGGAGGGAGCGGTGGCTGTCTCTCTGAGGAAGAGGACTGGCTGACACCCTAGAGGTGGCTGTCTCTCTGAGGAAGAGGACCGACTGACACCCTAGAGGGAGGGAGAGGTGGCTGTCTCTCTGAGGAAGAGGACCGACTGACACCCTAGAGGGAGGAAGAGGACCGACTGACACCCTAGAGAGAGGGAGAGGTGGCTGTCTCTCTGAGGAAGAGGACCGACTGACACCCTAGAGGTGGCTGTCTCTCTGTGGAAGAGGACCGACTGACACCCTAGAGGGAGGGAGCGGTGGCTGTCTCTCTGAGGAAGAGGACTGGCTGACACCCTAGAGGTGGCTGTCTCTCTGAGGAAGAGGACCGACTGACACCCTAGAGGGAGGAAGAGGACCGACTGACACCCTAGAGAGAGGGAGAGGTGGCTGTCTCTCTGTGGAAGAGGACCGACTGACACCCTAGAGAGAGGGAGAGGTGGCTGTCTCTCTGAGGAAGAGGACCGACTGACACCCTAGAGAGAGGGAGAGGTGGCTGTCTCTCTGTGCTAATGAGCTGTTGTCACTTGGAGAGATGGAGAGAAACCTTTGCTTTCAATCCCCTAAGTAGCAGTAGGGGAAATACCCTGTGCATGGTTTACTGTTTCAGACATTTCCCTGGCTATGTCGTCAAGTAACCATAGTAACACACCAATAGGTTTTGCCAACATGCAACTTCCCCCAACATGTCTCTGTTTTCTCTAAATGCCGGTGGGAGGATTCCTTGTTTCCTGCTCATTCCCTTCTGATTACGAGGAATCCTCCAACCGGGATTTCTGTTAAAAAAAACACCCATATTACTTTGAAGTAACACCCCTAGGAAACACGGCACGGTTTGGTATTCACACCCCTGCTTTGGGAAATACTGTTGAAGGAATTCATAAAGTCATCTAGTTCCCATCACTCGTAACCACCTCGAATAACACAACACCCACATCAACGCCCTGTCAGAGCCCAGCTGCCTCTGAGGTAAGTAGTGGGCTGATGTTCCATGTAGTGTGCTGCTGGGGACAATGGCACCTAGTGTAGTGTGCTGCGGGGGACAATGGAACCTAGTGTAGTGTACTGCTGGGGACAATGGAACCTAGTGTAGTGTGCTGCTGGGGACAATGGAACCTAGTGTAGTGTGCTGCTGGGGACAATAGAATCTAGTGTAGTGTGCTGCTGGGGACAATAGAATCTAGTGTAGTGTGCTGCTGGGGACAATAGAACCTAGTGTAGTGTGCTGCTGGGGACAATAGAACCTAGTGTAGTGTGCTGCTGGGGACAATAGAACCTAGTGTAGTGTGCTGCTGGGGTCAATAGAACCTAGTGTAGTGTGCTGCTGGGGACAATAGAACCTAGTGTAGTGTGCTGCTGGGGACAATAGAACCTAGTGTAGTGTGCTGCTGGGGACAATGGAATCTAGTGTAGTGTGCTGCTGGGGACAATGGAATCTAGTGTAGTGTGCTGCTGGGGACAATAGAACCTAGTGTAGTGTGCTGCTGTTCTGCACAGGTGTGAATTTATTGTGATGGTGTAGACTATATTACATGGATTTATTGTGATGGTGTAGGTAGACTATATTACATGGATTTATTGTGATGGTGTAGACTATATTACATGGATTTATTGTGATGGTGTAGACTATATTACATGGATTTATCGTGATGGTGTAGACTATATTACATGGATTTATTGTGATGGTGTAGGTAGACTATATTACATGGATTTATTGTGATGGTGTAGGTAGACTATATTACATGGATTTATTGTGATGGTGTAGGTAGACTATATTACATGGATTTATTGTGATGGTGTAGGTAGACTATATTACATGGATTTATTGTGATGGTGTAGGTAGACTATATTACATGGATTTATTGTGATGGTGTAGGTAGACTATATTACATGGATTTATTGTGATGGTGTAGACTATATTACATGGATTTATTGTGATGGTGTAGACTATATTACATGGATTTATTGTGATGGTGTAGGTAGGCTATATTACATGGATTTATTGTGATGGTGTAGGTAGACTATATTACATGGATTTATTGTGATGGTGTAGACTATATTACATGGATTTATTGTGATGGGGTAGGTAGACTATATTACATGGATTTATTGTGATGGTGTAGACTATATTACATGGATTTATTGTGATGGTTTAGACTATATTACATGGATTTATCGTAATGGTGTAGACTATATTACATGGATTTATTGTGATGGTGTAGACTATATTACATGGATTTATTGTGATGGTGTAGGTAGACTATATTACATAGATTTATTGTGATGGTGTAGACTATATTACATGGATTTATTGTGATGGTGTAGGTAGACTATATTACATGGATTTATTGTGATGGTGTAGGTAGGCTATATTACATGGATTTATTGTGATGGTGTAGACTATATTACATGGATTTATTGTGATGGTGTAGACTATATTACATGGATTTATTGTGATGGTGTAGACTATATTACATGGATTTATTGTGATGGTGTAGACTATTATATGGATTTATTGTGATGGTGTAGACTATATTACATGGATTTATTGTGATGGTGTAGGTAGACTATATTACATGGATTTATTGTGATGGTGTAGGTAGGCTATATTACATGGACTTATTGTGATGGTGTAGGTAGACTATATTACATGGATTTATTGTGATGGTCTAGGCTATATTACATGGATTTATTGTGATGGTGTAGACTATATTACATGGATTTATTGTGATGGTGTAGACTATATTACATGGATTTATTGTGATGGTGTAGGTAGACTATATTACATGGATTTATTGTGATGGTGTAGGTAGTCTATATTACATGGATTTATTGTGATGGTGTAGGTAGACTATATTACATGGATTTATTGTGATGGTGTAGGTAGACTATATTACATGGATTTATTGTGATGGTGTAGACTATATTACATGGATTTATTGTGATGGTGTAGGTAGACTATATTACATGGATTTATTGTGATGGTGTAGACTATATTACATGGATTTATTGTGATGGTGTAGACTATATTACATGGATTTATTGTGATGGTGTAGGTAGGCTATATTACATGGACTTATTGTGATGGTGTAGACTATATTACATGGATTTATTGTGATGGTGTAGGTAGACTATATTACATGGATTTATTGTGATGGTGTAGACTATATTACATGGATTTATTGTGATGGTGTAGACTATATTACATGGATTTATTGTGATGGTGTAGACTATATTACATGGATTTATTGTGATGGTGTCGACTATATTACATGGATTTATTGTGATGGTGTAGACTATATTACATGGATTTATTGTGATGGTGTAGGTAGGCTATATTACATGGATTTATTGTGATGGTGTAGACTATATTACATGGATTTATTGTGATGGTGTAGACTATATTACATGGATTTATTGTGATGGTGTAGTCTGTAGACTATATTACATGGATTTATTGTGATGGTGTAGACTATATTACATGGATTTATTGTGATGGTGTAGGTAGGCTATATTACATGGATTTATTGTGATGGTGTAGGTAGGCTATATTACATCGATTTATTGTGATGGTGTAGGTAGGCTATATTACATGGATTTATTGTGATGGTGTAGACTATATTACATGGATTTATTGTGATGGTGTAGACTATATTACATGGATTTATTGTGATGGTGTAGTCTGTAGACTATATTACATGGATTTATTGTGATGGTGTAGACTATATTACATGGATTTATTGTGATGGTGTAGACTATATTACATGGATTTATTGTGATGGTGTAGACTATATTACATGGATTTATTGTGATGGTGTAGACTATATTACATGGATTTATTGTGATGGTGTAGGTAGACTATATTACATGGATTTATTGTGATGGTGTAGACTATATTACATGGATTTATTGTGATGGCGTAGGTAGGCTATATTAAATGGATTTATTGTGATGGTGTAGGTAGGCTATATTACATGGATTTATTGTGATGGTGTAGACTATATTACATGGATTTATTGTGATGGTGTAGACTATATTACATGGATTTATTGTGATGGTGTAGACTATATTACATGGATTTATTGTGATGGTGTAGGTAGGCTATATTACATGGATTTATTGTGATGGTGTAGGTAGGCTATATTACATGGATTTATTGTGATGGTGTAGGTAGGCTATATTACATGGATGTATTGTGATGGTGTAGACTATATTACATGGATTTATTGTGATGGTGTAGTCTGTAGACTATATTACATGGATTTATTGTGATGGTGTAGACTATATTACATGGATTTATTGTGATGGTGTAGACTATATTACATGGATTTATTGTGATGGTGTAGACTATATTACATGGATTTATTGTGATGGTGTAGGTAGACTATATTACATGGATTTATTGTGATGGTGTAGACTATATTACATGGATTTATTGTGATGGTGTAGACTATATTACATGGATTTATTGTGATGGTGTAGACTATATTACATGGATTTATTGTGATGGTGTAGGTAGGCTATATTACATGGATTTATTGTGATGGTGTAGACTATATTACATGGATTTATTGTGATGGTGTAGACTATATTACATGGATTTATTGTGATGGTGTAGACTATATTACATGGATTTATTGTGATGGTGTAGGTAGGCTATATTACATGGATTTATTGTGATGGTGTAGGTAGGCTATATTACATGGATTTATTGTGATGGTGTAGGTAGGCTATATTACATGGATTTATTGTGATGGTGTAGGTAGGCTATATTACATGGATTTATTGTGATGGTGTAGGTAGGCTATATTACATGGATTTATTGTGATGGTGTAGGTAGGCTATATTACATGGATTTATTGTGATGGTGTAGGTAGGCTATATTACATGGATTTATTGTGATGGTGTAGACTATATTACATGGATTTATTGTGATGGTGTAGACTATATTACATGGATTTATTGTGATGGTGTAGTCTGTAGACTATATTACATGGATTTATTGTGATGGTGTAGACTATATTACATGGATTTATTGTGATGGTGTAGGTAGGCTATATTACATGGATTTATTGTGATGGTGTAGGTAGGCTATATTACATGGATTTATTGTGATGGTGTAGGTAGGCTATATTACATGGATTTATTGTGATGGTGTAGACTATATTACATGGATTTATTGTGATGGTGTAGACTATATTACATGGATTTATTGTGATGGTGTAGTCTGTAGACTATATTACATGGATTTATTGTGATGGTGTAGACTATATTACATGGATTTATTGTGATGGTGTAGGTAGACTATATTACATGGATTTATTGTGATGGTGTAGACTATATTACATGGATTTATTGTGATGGTGTAGACTATATTACATGGATTTATTGTGATGGTGTAGGCTATATTACATGGATTTATTGTGATGGTGTAGGCTATATTACATGGATTTATTGTGATGGTGTAGGTAGGCTATATTACATGGATTTATTGTGATGGTGTAGGTAGACTATATTACATGGATTTATTGTGATGGTGTAGGTAGACTATATTACATGGATTTATTGTGATGGTGTAGACTATATTACATGGATTTATTGTGATGGTGTAGGTAGACTATATTACATGGATTTATTGTGATGCTGTAGACTATATTACATGGATTTATTGTGATGGTGTAGACTATATTACATGGATTTATTGTGATGGTGTAGGTAGGCTATATTACATGGACTTATTGTGATGGTGTAGGTATACTATATTACATGGATTTATTGTGATGGTGTAGACTATATTACATGGATTTATTGTGATGGTGTAGACTATATTACATGGATTTATTGTGATGGTGTAGACTATATTACATGGATTTATTGTGATGGTGTAGACTATATTACATGGATTTATTGTGATGGTGTAGACTATATTACATGGATTTATTGTGATGGTGTAGACTATATTACATGGATTTATTGTGATGGTGTAGGTAGGCTATATTACATGGATTTATTGTGATGGTGTAGACTATATTACATGGATTTATTGTGATGGTGTAGACTATATTACATGGATTTATTGTGATGGTGTAGTCTGTAGACTATATTACATGGATTTATTGTGATGGTGTAGGTAGGCTATATTACATCGATTTATTGTGATGGTGTAGGTAGGCTATATTACATGGATTTATTGTGATGGTGTAGACTATATTACATGGATTTATTGTGATGGTGTAGACTATATTACATGGATTTATTGTGATGGTGTAGTCTGTAGACTATATTACATGGATTTATTGTGATGGTGTAGACTATATTACATGGATTTATTGTGATGGTGTAGACTATATTACATGGATTTATTGTGATGGTGTAGACTATATTACATGGATTTATTGTGATGGTGTAGACTATATTACATGGATTTATTGTGATGGTGTAGGTAGACTATATTACATGGATTTATTGTGATGGTGTAGACTATATTACATGGATTTATTGTGATGGTGTAGGTAGGCTATATTAAATGGATTTATTGTGATGGTGTAGGTAGGCTATATTACATGGATTTATTGTGATGGTGTAGACTATATTACATGGATTTATTGTGATGGTGTAGACTATATTACATGGATTTATTGTGATGGTGTAGACTATATTACATGGATTTATTGTGATGGTGTAGGTAGGCTATATTACATGGATTTATTGTGATGGTGTAGGTAGGCTATATTACATGGATTTATTGTGATGGTGTAGGTAGGCTATATTACATGGATGTATTGTGATGGTGTAGACTATATTACATGGATTTATTGTGATGGTGTAGTCTGTAGACTATATTACATGGATTTATTGTGATGGTGTAGACTATATTACATGGATTTATTGTGATGGTGTAGACTATATTACATGGATTTATTGTGATGGTGTAGACTATATTACATGGATTTATTGTGATGGTGTAGGTAGACTATATTACATGGATTTATTATGATGGTGTAGACTATATTACATGGATTTATTGTGATGGTGTAGACTATATTACATGGATTTATTGTGATGGTGTAGACTATATTACATGGATTTATTGTGATGGTGTAGGTAGACTATATTACATGGATTTATTGTGATGGTGTAGACTATATTACATGGATTTATTGTGATGGTGTAGACTATATTACATGGATTTATTGTGATGGTGTAGACTATATTACATGGATTTATTGTGATGGTGTAGGTAGGCTATATTACATGGATTTATTGTGATGGTGTAGGTAGGCTATATTACATGGATTTATTGTGATGGTGTAGGTAGGCTATATTACATGGATTTATTGTGATGGTGTAGGTAGGCTATATTACATGGATTTATTGTGATGGTGTAGGTAGGCTATATTACATGGATTTATTGTGATGGTGTAGGTAGGCTATATTACATGGATTTATTGTGATGGTGTAGGTAGGCTATATTACATGGATTTATTGTGATGGTGTAGACTATATTACATGGATTTATTGTGATGGTGTAGACTATATTACATGGATTTATTGTGATGGTGTAGTCTGTAGACTATATTACATGGATTTATTGTGATGGTGTAGACTATATTACATGGATTTATTGTGATGGTGTAGGTAGGCTATATTACATGGATTTATTGTGATGGTGTAGGTAGGCTATATTACATGGATTTATTGTGATGGTGTAGGTAGGCTATATTACATGGATTTATTGTGATGGTGTAGACTATATTACATGGATTTATTGTGATGGTGTAGACTATATTACATGGATTTATTGTGATGGTGTAGTCTGTAGACTATATTACATGGATTTATTGTGATGGTGTAGACTATATTACATGGATTTATTGTGATGGTGTAGGTAGACTATATTACATGGATTTATTGTGATGGTGTAGACTATATTACATGGATTTATTGTGATGGTGTAGACTATATTACATGGATTTATTGTGATGGTGTAGACTATATTACATGGATTTATTGTGATGGTGTAGACTATATTACATGGATTTATTGTGATGGTGTAGGTAGACTATATTACATGGATTTATTGTGATGGTGTAGACTATATTACATGGATTTATTGTGATGGGGTAGGTAGACTATATTACATGGATTTATTGTGATGGTGTAGACTATATTACATGGATTTATTGTGATGGTTTAGACTATATTACATGGATTTATCGTAATGGTGTAGACTATATTACATGGATTTATTGTGATGGTGTAGGTAGACTATAGTTCATTACCAGGTCTGTGTTGCTGGTTCATTACCAGGTCTGTGTTGCTGGTTTATTACCAGGTCTGTGTTGCTGGTTCATTACCAGGTCTGTGTTGCTGGTTTATTACCAGGTCTTTGTTGCTGGTTCATTACCAGGTCTGTGTTGCTGGTTTATTACCAGGTCTGTGTTGCTGGTTCATTACCAGGTCTGTGTTGCTGGTTCATTAACAGGTCTGTGTTGCTGGTTCATTAACAGGTCTGTGTTGTGTTGCTGGTTCATTACCAGGTCTGTGTTGTGTTGCTGGTTCATTACCAGGTCTGTGTTGCTGGTTCATTACCAGGTCTGTGTTGCTGGTTCATTACCAGGTCTGTGTTGCTGGTTCATTAACAGGTCTGTGTTGCTGGTTCATTACCAGGTCTGTGTTGTGTTGCTGGTTCATTAACAGGTCTGTGTTGTGTTGCTGGTTCATTACCAGGTCTGTGTTGCTGGTTCGTTACCAGGTCTGTGTTGTGTTGCCGGTTCATTACCAGGTCTGTGCTGCTGGTTCATTACCAGGTCTGTGTTGTGTTGCTGGTTCATTACCAGGTCTGTGTTGTGTTGCTGGTTCATTAACAGGTCTGTGTTGTGTTGCTGGTTCATTACCAGGTCTGTGTTGCTGGTTCATTACCAGGTTTGTGTTGCTGGTTCATTACCAGGTCTGTGTTGCTGGTTCATTAACAAGTCTGTGTTGTGTTGCTGGTTCATTACCAGGTCTGTGTTGCTGGTTCAGTAACAGGTCTGTGTTGCTGGTTCATTACCAGGTCTGTGTTGCTGGTTCATTAACAGGTCTGTGTTGCTGGTTCATTACCAGGTCTGTGTTGTGTTTCTGGTTCATTAACAGGTCTGTGTTGCTGGTTCATTACCAGGTCTGTGTTGTGTTGCTGGTTCATTACCAGGTCTGTGTTGTGTTGCTGGTACATTACCAGGTCTGTGTTGCTGGTTCATTACCAGGTCTGTGTTGTGTTGCTGGTTCATTACCAGGTCTGTGTTGCTGGTTCATTACCAGGTCTGTGTTGTGTTGCTGGTTCATTACCAGGTCTGTGTTGCTGGTTCATTAACAGGTCTGTGTTGCTGGTACATTAACAGGTATGTGTTGTGTTGCTGGGTCATTAACAGGTTTGTGTTGCTGGTTCATTACCAGGTCTGTGTTGCTGGTTCATTAACAGGTCTGTGTTGCTGGTACATTAACAGGTCTGTGTTGCTGGTTCATTACCAGGTCTGTGTTGTGTTGCTGGTTCATTACCAGGTCTGTGTTGCTGGTTCATTACCAGGTCTGTGTTGTGTTTCTGGTTCATTACCAGGTCTGTGTTTCTGGTTCATTACCAGGTCTGTGTTGCTGGTTCAGTAACAGGTCTGTGTTGTGTTTCTGGTTCATTAACAGGTCTGTGTTGTGTTGCTGGTTTATTACCAGACAGCAGTATTTAGAGGTAGATTGTTAATATCCTGAGGCAAACTGATGACTTCAGACTGTGTTTTTCTTTAAGACCACATCATCACATCACTGCTGCTACTGCTGCTGTTCCCACGCTCAGCCCTGCTTCACTCAGCCCTGCTTCACTCAGCCCTGCTTCACTCAGCCCTGTTTTACTCAGCCCTCTTTTACTCAGCCCTCTTTTACTCAGCCCTCTTTTACTCAGCCCTCTTTTACTCAGCCCTCTTTTACTCAGCCCTCTTTTACTCAGCCCTCTTTTACTCAGCCCTCTTTTATTCTGCCCTGTTTTACTCAGCCCTCTTTTACTCAGCCCTGTTTCACTCAGCCCTGTTTCACTCAGCCCTGTTTTACTCAGCCCTGTTTTATTCAGCCCTGCTTTACTCACCCTGGCTGGGGGACAGTGGATGACGTGTATGAATGCCTGGCTGGGCTGCTGGCCAGTGGATGAAGTTTATGAATGCCTGGCTGGGCTGCTGGCCAGTGGATGAAGTTTATGAATGCCTGTATGGGCTGCTGGACAGTGAATGAAGTTAATGAATGCCTGGCTGGGCTGCTGGCCAGTGGATGACGTGTATGAATGCCTGGCTGGGCTGCTGGCCGGTGGATGAAGTTTATGAATGCCTGGCTGGGCTGGGGGACAGTGGATGAAGTTTATGAATGCCTGGCTGGGCTGGGGGACAGTGGATGAAGTTTATGAATGCCTGTATGGGCTGCTGGACAGTGAATTAAGTTAATGAATGCCTGGCTGGGCTGGGGGACAATGGATGAAGTTTATGAATGCCTGGCTGGGCTGGGGGGCAGTGGATGAAGTTTATGAATGCCTGTATGGGCTGCTGGACAGTGAATGAAGTTAATGAATGCCTGGCTGGGCTGGGGGACAGTGGATGAAGTTAATGAATGCCTGGCTGGGCTGGAGGACAGTGGATGAAGTTTATGAATGCCTGGCTGGGCTGCTGGACAGTGAATGAAGTTAATGAATGCCTGGATGGGCTGGTGGACAGTGGATGAAGTTAATGAATGCCTGGCTGGGCTGGGGGACAGTGGATGAAGTTAATGAATGCCTGGCTGGGCTGGGGGACAGTGGATGAAGTTAATGAATGCCTGGCTGGGCTGGGGGACAGTGGATGAAGTTAATGAATGCCTGGCTGGGCTGGGGGACAGTGGATGAAGTTAATGAATGCCTGGCTGGGCTGGGGACAGTGGATGAAGTTTATGAATGCCTGGCTGGGCTGGGGGACAGTGGATGAAGTTAATGAATGCCTGGCTGGGCTGGGGGACAGTGGATGAAGTTAATGAATGCCTGGCTGGGCTGGGGGACAGTGGATGAAGTTTATGAATGCCTGGCTGGGCTGGGGGACAGTGGATGAAGTTAATGAATGCCTGGCTGGGCTGGGGGACAGTGGATGAAGTTTATGAATGCCTGGCTGGGCTGGGGGACAGTGGATGAAGTTAATGAATGCCTGGCTGGGCTGCTGGACAGTGCTCTCACACACAGACACACTAACACACATACTGAGACAAACACACTACCTAACACATTAGAAGTTAAAACAAGTACCCCTCTCTCTCCCTTCCCCAAATCCTTACCTTCCCTGCAGTAGGTCCAGTGTCTGGGTACTCCAGTGGTCCAGTGTCTGGGTACTCCAGTGGTCCAGTGTCGGGGTACTCCAGTGTTCCAGTGTCTGGGTACTACAGTGGTCCAGTGTCTGGGTATTCCAGTGGTCCAGTGGCTCAGTGGTCCAGTGTCTGGGTACTCCAGTGGTCCAGTGTCTGGGTACTCCAGTGGTCCAGTGTTTGGGTACTCCAGTGGTCCAGTGTCTGGGTACTCCAGTGGTCCAGTGTCTGGGTACTCCAGTGGTCCAGTGTCTGGGTACTCCAGTGGTCCAGTGGCTCAGTGGTCCAGTGTCTGGGTACTCCAGTGGTCCAGTGTCTGAGTACTTAATAGCTTAGTTATCCTATGCTCCTCGAGGTGCTGGTAGTAGTGGTGGTGCTAAATGTCCGTTCTGTGGTGGAGCCATCCCCCTGACAGGGTCTCTCCTCTCACTCACAGGGAGCCGGCAGTCTAACCGTCTCCTCTCTCTCTCTTTCCCTCCAGGAGCAGGCAGCGGTCTGACCCTCTCTTCCTCCCCCCTCCAGCCATCTAAGCGTCTCTGTCCTCTCTCTCTCTCTCTCTCTCTCTCTCTCTCTCTCTCTCTCTCTCTCTCTCTCTCTCTCTCTCTCTCCTCTCTCTCTCGCTCTCTCGCTCTCTCTCTCTCTCTCTCTCTCTCTCTCTCTCTCCTCTCTCTCTCTCCAGGAGCAGGCAGCGGTCTGACTGTCTCCTCTTCTCCCCCTCCAGGTGTACAAGAAGCAGGCAGCCTGCAGCCTGGGGGTTCTGGGCCAGAGGCTGGTGGAGCAGGAGGAGGACTTTGCAGGAGGGCAGCCTCCTACCAGACAGAAATACAGCACCTCCAGAGGCTTCTACGAGACAAACAGCACGACCTGGACGGAGTGCTGCGGCAGAAAAGGTACCAGCCAGGGAAACAGGCAGCCAGCCAGGCAGCTACTCAGCCAGGGAAACAGGCAGCCAGCCAGGGAAACAGGCAGCCAGCCAGGGAAACAGGCAGCCAGCCAGGCAGCTACTCAGCCAGGGAAACAGGCAGCCAGCCAGGTGGGGAGGCAGCTACTCAGCCAGGGAAACAGGCAGACAGTCAGAGAACCAGGCAGCCAGCCAGGCAGCTACTCAGCCAGGGAAACAGGCAGACAGTCAGAGACCCAGGCAGCCAGCCAGGCAGCTACTCAGCCAGGGAAACAGGCAGACAGTCAGAGAACCAGGCAGCCAGCCAGGCAGCTACTCAGCCAGGGAAACAGGCAGACAGTCAGAGACCCAGGCAGCCAGCCAGGCAGCTACTCAGCCAGGGAAACAGGCAGACAGTCAGAGAACCAGGCAGCCAGCCAGGCAGCTACTCAGCCAGGGAAACAGGCAGGCAGAGAGACAGTAGCCGAGTCACACACAGGCAGGAGTAGTGAGCAGGCAGGCAGCCGAGTCACTAGCAACGCAAACCAATGACAGGCCCCCGGAGGGAGCGCAAGGTGGGGAGGAGGGGGAGTCAGCAAGCGCTTCTGCCTGGGCAAGACAAGAACAGCTGCAGACTGTTTCTCTGTCTCTCTCTCACAGTCACTCTCCCTCTCTGTGTCACTCTCTCTCTCTGTTGTTCTCTTAATGCTGTTCTCTCGCTGTTGCTCTCTCTCTCTTTCTGATGTCCTCAATTGTCTTTCTTTAGTGCTCTCTCTCTCTCTCTCTCTCACTCTTTTATGCTCTCCTCTCTTTCCCTCCCCTTTCTCTCTCTCTCTCTCTCTCTCTCTCTCTCTCTCTCTCCGCTTTCCCTGCCCTTTCTCTCTCTCCACTTTTCATCCCCTTTCTCTCTCTTTCTCTGTATCTCTCTCTCTCTTTAGTTCATGCTATTTTAATATTGAACCATCTAAATTCAGTTATTTTAACAGTAGCATGACAGAATTGATCCAACATTCCCCAAGCCTCCTACGGTACAGAGCAGGAGGACGATGACTTGGCAACAAAGAAAGTTTGAGTGATTTGATTTGGGCGATTCTGAGAGCATTCAATCATATTGTGAATGTCGATTTGGCTTGATAAATTTCTCCCTGAGATGAAGCTGTCTGTGATTGTTTGTCCGTCTATCAAGTCGGTCAAGCTGTCTGCCTGTCCATCAAATGAAATGTATTTATATAGCCCTTCGTACATCAGCTGATATCTCAAAGGGCTGTACAGAAACCCAGCCTAAAACCCCAAACAGCAAGCAATGCAGGTGTAGAAGCACGGTGGCTAGGAAAAACTCCCTAGAAAGGTCAAAACCTAGGAAGAAACCTATTTAGGAACCAGGCTATGAGGGGTGGCCAGTCCTCTTCTGGCTGTGCCGGGTGGAGATGGAGATTATAACAGAACATGGCCAAGATGTTCAAATGTTCATAAATGACCAGCATGGTCCAATAATAATAAGGCAGAACAGTTGAAACTGGAGCAGCAGCACGGCCAGGTGGACTGGGGACAGCAAGGAGTCATCATGTCAGGTAGTCCTGGGGCATGGTCCTAGGGCTCAGGTCCTCCGAGAGAGAGAAAGAAAGAAGGAGAGAATTAGAGAGCGCACACTTAGATTCACACAGGACACCGAATAGGACAGGAGAAGTACTCCAGATATAACAAACTGACCCAAGCCCCCCGACACAAACTACTGCAGCATAAATGCTGGAGGCTGAGACAGGAGGGGTCAGGAGACACTGTGGCCCCATCCGAGGACACCCCCGGACAGGGCCAAACAGGAAGGATATAACCCCACCCACTTTGCCAAAGCACAGCCCCCACACCACGAAAGGGATATCTTCAACCACCAACTTACCATCCTGAGACAAGCCATCTGTCTGGCTGTCTGCCCATTTGTCTGTCTGTCTTTCTATCTATAGGGAGAGACCTTTAGTCTAGAATGCTCTCTGCTGACATCTGTAGTAGTTTATATTTTAATAATTGTTGTTTATTACATTTTATTACATTTGTGATGGATGACTTTTCTAGTAGTTGATGTAGTGTGTGTCGTGACTACCATTAATGTGGATGTAGTCTGTGTCGTGACTACCATTAATGTGGATGTAGTCTGTGTCGTGACTACCATTAATGTGGATGTAGTCTGTGTCGTGACTACCATTAATGTGGATGTAGTCTGTGACGTGTCGTGACTACCATTAATATGGATGTAGTCTGTGTCGTGACTACCATTAATGTGGATGTAGTCTGTGTCGTGACTACCATTAATGTGGATGTAGTCTGTGTTGTGACTACCATTAATGTGGATGTAGTCTGTGTCGTGACTACCATTAATGTGGATGTAGTCTGTGTCGTGACTACCATTAATGTGGATGTAGTCTGTGTCGTGACTACCATTAATGTGGATGTAGTCTGTGTTGTGACTACCATTAATGTGGATGTAGTCTGTGTCGTGACTACCATTAATGTGGATGTAGTCTGTGTCGTGACTACCATTAATGTGGATGTAGTCTGTGTCGTGACTACCATTAATGTGGATGTAGTCTGTGTCGTGACTACCATTAATGTGGATGTAGTCTGTGTCGTGACTACCATTAATGTGGATGTAGTCTGTGTCGTGACTACCATTAATGTGGATGTAGTCTGTGTCGTGACTACCATTAATGTGGATGTAGTCTGTGTCGTGACTACCATTAATGTGGATGTAGTCTGTGTCGTGACTACCATTAATTTGGATGTAGTCTGTGTCGTGACTACCATTAATGTGGATGTAGTCTGTGTCGTGACTACCATTAATATGGATGTAGTCTGTGTCGTGACTACCATTAATGTGGATGTAGTCTGTATCGTGACTACCATTAATGTGGATGTAGTCTGTGACGTGACTACCATTAATGTGGATGTAGTCTGTGACGTGACTACCATTAATGCGATGACGGCTATTCATCAAATTATTACGATTAAATTAATCATATAACAAATAATTAAGTATTCATTTGGGGCACCGTAGAAAAGTTTATTTTAACAAGTTTGCAGTTTCCCGAATTAACTCAAAAATATCAGAATATATTGATATACTGTCATCCATCATTAATTTGCTCCTATTTCAGTCTCATTCTGATACGTCGTAATATCCTATATATCTGCACAAACCCTAGTCTCCATGAGGAATCAGCGATAAATAATGCAGCCAATTTGTGTATTTACTAAATAACTAAAAATCACACACACAGGATAGATTATACACTGATTACGAACACGGTGCAATGAAAAGTCCCTAGTGGACTAACCCGATATGACGGCTTGTTACACAATGAAAAGTCCCTAGTGGACTAACCTGATATCACGGCTTGTTACACAATGAAAAGTCCCTAGTGGACTAACCCGATATGATGGCTTGTTACACAATGAAAGGTCCCTAGTGGACTAACCCGATATGACGGCTTGTTACATAATGAAAGGTCCCTAGTGGACTAACCTGATATGACGGCTTGTTCCACAATGAAAGGTCCCTAGTGGACGAACCCGATATGACGGCTTGTTACATAATGAAAAGGGTTGGGAAAAGAAAGAGCGACAAAGAAATTAAACTATCGTACATACAGTTGAATAATACGCTCATCGTGAAAATATGGATAGTTATCACCCTAACAACCGCTCATTTGGATTTAGAAATGCAATGTACATATTTACGCTTGTATGTCTTTGTCGTCTCTCTCTGTTGAAATCGCCCGATCCGTCTGTGACGAATAGTTCGACATAAAGTCTCTGGTTGCCCACCATGTCCTTTGTTCTGGAAGTGTCTGTTTAGAATGGAAAAACGGCAAACCACATGGTGGTGGAAGGGAAATGCTCTTCCCGTCTCGTCCACCGTTAGACTGAATCCTTCAAAGGTACACACGTGGTGGTCCTCGGTCGAGTTTACTAGACTACAATGAAAAGTCCCTAGTGGACTAACCCGATACAAAGGCTTAAACAATCTGGGGGGAAAAGGGGCGTTCCCTCCTTTTGGCATAATGTCACGTGGGCGTGGTTACCGACTGGGTAAAACTTTACATGAAAAATAATTATAATTTAGAAGGCTAAAATCACATTTCATCTTCTCACAAATAGTTTCATATTTAATCGTATAAGTTCCCCAACATTTAGATCTGATAACTAGGACGTATACATTGTTAGAATTACCATTATTTGGTTACACCGTTCTTAATGATATCACAAAACAACAACTTATTTGACATGATTTTTGTTTTGAGCCCCACCAACCATTTCCCACATTCTGTCTGTCTGACTGTCTGTCTGTCTCTCTGTCTGACTGTCTGTCTCTCTGTCTGTCTGACTGTCTGTCTCTCTGTCTGACTGTCTGTCTCTCTGTCTGACTGTCTGTCTGTCTCTCTCTCTCTCACCAACCATTTCCCACATTCTGTCTGTCTGTCTGACTGTCTGACTGTCTGTCTGTCTCTCTCTCTCACCAACCATTTCCCACATTCTGTCTGTCTGACTGACTGTCTGACTGTCTGACTGTCTCTCTCTGTCTGTCTGTCTGTCTCTCTCTCTCTCTCACCAACCATTTCCTACATTCTGTCTGTCTGACTGTCTGTCTGACTGTCTGTCTGTCTCTCTCTCTCCATGATAACATCTCAGTAGTGTTGTCATCTGTTCCTGTGTTCCTGTAACCTGATAGTTCATCTCTGCAAGCATTCCCCTGTGCTATATCAACCCCAACCAGACAGTGGTGCTGTACCAACCCCAACCAGACAGTGGTGCTGTACCAACCCCAACCAGACAGTGGTGCTGTACCAACCCCAACCAGACAGTGGTGCTGTATCAACCCCAACCAGACAGTGGTGCTGTATCAACCCCAACCAGACAGTGGTGCTGTACCAACCCCAACCAGACAGTGGTGCTGTACCAACCCCAACCAGACAGTGGTGCTGTACCAACCCCAACCAGACAGTGGTGCTGTACCAACCCCAACCAGACAGTGGTGCTGTACCCAACACAGACATTCCCCTGTTCTATACCAACCCCAACCAGACAGTGGTGCTGTACCAACCCCAACCAGACAGTGGTGCTGTACCAACTCCAACCAGACAGTGGTGCTGTACCCAACACAGACATTCCCCTGTTCTATACCAACCCCAACCAGACAGTGGTGCTGTACCAACCCCAACCAGACAGTGGTGCTGTACCAACTCCAACCAGACAGTGGTGCTGTACCCAACACAGACATTCCCCTGTTCTATACCAACCCCAACCAGACAGTGGTGCTGTACCAACCCCAACCAGACAGTGGTGCTGTACCAACCCCAACCAGACAGTGGTGCTGTACCCAACACAAAGACATTCCCTTTCTATACCAACCCCAACCAGACAGTGGTGCTGTACCAACCCCAACCAGACAGTGGTGCTGTACCAACCCCAACCAGACAGTGGTGCTGTACCAACCCCAACCAGACAGTGGTGCTGTACCAACCCCAACCAGACAGTGGTGCTGTACCAACCCCAACCAGACAGTGGTGCTGTACCAACCCCAACCAGACAGTGGTGCTGTACCAACCCCAACCAGACAGTGGTGCTGTACCAACCCCAACCAGACAGTGGTGCTGTACCAACCCCAACCAGACAGTGGTGCTGTACCAACCCCAACCAGACAGTGGTGCTGTATCAACCCCAACCAGACAGTGGTGCTGTACCAACTCCAACCAGACAGTGGTACTGTACCAACCCCAACCAGACAGTGGTGCTGTACCCAACACAGACATTCCCCTGTTCTGTGTGGATCTATCTGAACTCTGCCTATGTCTGGACACGCACGCACGCACGCACGCACGCACGCACGCACGCACGCACGCACGCACGCACGCACGCACGCACGCACGCACGCAACGCACGCACGCACGCACGCACGCACGCACGCACGCACGTACACACTGTACACACACACACACACACACACACACACACACACACACACACACACACACACACACACACACACACACACACACACACACACACACACACACACACACACACACACACACACACACACACACACACACACACACACACACACACACACTGAACAGACATCCCTGAACACTGCCTAGTTCTGTACCGTTCACCAGGAAGCACACAGCAGCTCACTGATTCCCATGGCAACTGGAAAGGGTTCCTTCTAACGTGCAGATGATGAATATCGAATACAGTGATTGGTCCGTTCAGCCCCAGTAGTATCCCCTGTCCCTCTTTCCACTCCCCTGTCCCCTCTCCACTCCCTGTCCCTCTTTCCACTCCCCTGTCCCCCTCTCCCATCCCCTGTCCCTCTTTTCACTCCCCTGTCCCCTCTCCACTTCCTTGTCCCTCTTTCCACTCCCCTGTCCCCTCTCCACTCCCTGTCCCTCTTTCCACTCCCTCTTTCCACTCCCCTGTCCCCCTCTCCCATCCCCTGTCCCTCTTTTCACTCCCCTGTCCCCTCTCCACTCCTCTGTCCCTCTTTCCACTCCTCTGTCCCTCTTTCCACTCCCCCTGTCCCCTCTCAACTCCCCTGTCCCTCTTTCCCACCTCTTCTGTCCCTCTTTCCACTCCACTGTCCCCCTCCCCATCCCCTGTCTCTCTTTCCACTCCCATGTCCCTCTCTCCACTCCCCTGTCCCTCTTTCCACTCCCCTGTCCCTCTCTCCACTCCCCTGTCCCTCTTTCCACTCCTCTTTCCACTCCCCTGTCCCTCTTTCCACTCCCTGTCCCTCTTTCCACTCCCTCTTTCCACTCCCCTGTCCCTTTCTCCCATCCCCTGTCCCTCTCTCCACTCCCCTGTCCCTCTCTCCACTCCCCTGTCCCTCTCTCCACTCCCCTGTCCCTCTTTCACTCCCCTGTCCCTCTCTCCCATCCCCTGTCCCTCTTTCCACTCCCCTGTCCCTCTCTCCACTTCCCTGTCCCTTTTCCATCCCCTGTCCCTCTTTCCACTCCCCTGTCCCTCTCTCCCATCCCCTGTCCCTCTCTCCACTCCCCTGTCCCTCTCTCCCACTCCCCTGTCCCTCTTTCCACTCGCCTTTCCACTCCCCTGTCCCTCTTTCCACTCCCCTGTCCCTCTCTCCACTCCCCTGTCCCTCTTTCCACTCCCTCTCTCCACTCCCCTGTCCCTCTTTCCACTCCCTCTCTCCACTCCCTGTCCCTCTTTCCACTCCCCCTCTCTCCACTCCCCTGTCCCTCTTTCCACTCCCTCTTTCCACTCCCTGTCCCTCTCTCCACTCCCTGTCCCTCTTTCCACTCCCTCTTTCCACTTCCCTGTCCCTCTTTCCACTCCCTTTCCACTTCCCTGTCCCTCTCTCCACTCCCCTGTCCCTCTTTCCATTCCCCTGTCCCTCTTTCCACTCCCCTGTCCCTCTCTCCACTCCCCTGTCCCTCTCTCCACTCCCTCTCTCCACTCCCCTGTCCCTCTTTCCATTCCCCTGTCCCTCTTTCCACTCCCCTGTCCCTCTCTCCACTCCCCTGTCCCTCTCTCCACTCCCTCTTTCCATTCCCCTGTCCCTCTTTCCATTCCCTGTCCCTCTTTCCACTCCCTCTCTCCACTCCCCTGTCCCTCTTTCCACTCCCTCTTTCCACTCCCTGTCCCTCTCTCCACTCCCCTGTCCCTCTTTCCACTCCCTCTCTCCACTCCCCTGTCCCTCTTTCCACTCCCTCTTTCCACTTCCCTGTTCCTCTTTCCCCCCCTGTCCCTCTCTCCACTCCCTCTTTCCACTTCCCTGTCCCTCTTTCCACTCCCCTGTCCCTCTTTCCACTCCCTCTCTCCACTCCCCTGTCCCTTTTCCACCCCCTGTTCCTCTCTCCACTCCCCTGTCCCTCTTTCCACTCCCTGTCCCTCTTTCCACCCCCTGTCCCCTTTCCACTCCCCTGTCCCTCTCTCCACTCCCCTGTCCCTCTTTCCACTCCCCTGTCCCTCTTTCCACTCCCTCTCTCCACTCCCCTGTCCCTCTTTCCACTCCCCTGTCCCTCTTTCCACTCCCTCTCTCCCATCCCCTGTCCCTCTTTCCACTCCCCCTGTCCCTCTCTCCACTCCCCTGTCCCTCTTTCCACTCCCCTGTCCCTCTTTCCACTCCCCCCCCCTGGCCCTCTTTCCACCTCCCCCCTGTCCCTCTTTCTACTCCCCTGTCCCTCTTTCCACTCCCTCTCTCCACTCCCCTGTCCCTCTCTCCACTCCCCTGTCCCTTTTCCATCCCCCTGTCCCTCTCTCCACTCCCCGGTCCCTCTTTCCACTCCCTGTCCCTCTTTCCACTCCCCTGTCCCTCTTTCCACTGCCCTGTCCCTCTTTCCACCCCCTGTCCCCCTTTCCACCCCCTGTCCCCCTTTCCACCCCCTGTCCCCCTTTCCACCCCTCCCCTGTCCCTCTCTCCACTCCCCTGTCCCTCTCTCCACTCCCCTGTCCCTCTTTCCACTCCCTCTCTCTCCACTTCCCTGTCCCTCTTTCCACTTCCCTGTCCCTCTTTCCACTCCCTCTCTCCACTTCCCTGTCCCTCTTTCCACTCCCTTGTCCCTCTTTCCACTCCCCTGTCCCTCTTTCCACTCCCCCTGTCCCTCTTTCCACTCCCCTGTCCCCCTCTCCCATCCCTCGTCCCCTCTCCCATCCCCTGTCCCCTCCTCTCTCCCCTAAGCTGATGAAGATGACGATAAAGGCTCTTTCTCAGTGACGTTCTGTGTTGCCGCGGGTGATTAGGAACGATGAGTCACTCTTAAGTGTGTGACAGAGACAGAGACCAGGTCATGTCACAGGACCACAGGTAGTTAACTAGTGATGACAGCACTAGTCTGTGTGTGTGTGTGTGTGTGTGTGTGTGTGTGTGTGTGTGTGTGTGTGTGTGTGTGTGTGTGTGTGTGTGTGTGTGTGTGTGTGTGTGTGTGTGTGTGTGTGTGTGTGTGTGTGTGTGTGTGAGGCTACAGAGACCAGGTCATGTCACAGGACCACAGGTATTTAACTACTGACGACAGCACTAGTGTGTGTGTGGCTACAGAGACCAGGTCACATCACCAGACCACAGGACAGGGTGGGTGACATGGGTAATTAGCTAATGTGATGGACGTCATGCTGCTGTCTTATCAATATGCCTTCCTATTCCTCCCTCGCAGCCAGACTGGATCAATAGGCCTTCCTATTCCTCCCTCACAGCCAGACTGGATCAATATGCCTTCCTATTCCTCCCTCACAGCCAGACTGGATCAATAGGCCTTCCTATTCCTCCCTCACAGCCAGACTGGATCAATAGGCCTTCCTATTCCTCCCTCACAGCCAGACTGGATCAATAGGCCTTCCTATTCCTCCCTCACAGCCAGACTGGATCAATAGGCCTTCCTATTCCTCCTCCAGCCAGAAAGGGCCAGACTGGACCAATCCCCATGGGTTACACCAACAGCAGCAAGGGGATAGGGGTTTTTCAGCCTCGTTTTCAGCAGCTCAGTCCACTTCAAAAGCCTGGAGTTTCACCCCAGGATGAGGGAGAGGAGGAAAGGATGAGGGAGAGGAGGAAAGGATGAGGGAGAGGAGGAAAGGATGAGGGAGAGGAGGCCTTCCTATTCCTCCCTCAAGACTGAGGAGGAGAAGGAGGAAGATGGAGGGGAAGGAAGGAAGGAAGGAAGGAAGGAAGGAAGGAAGGAAGGAAGGAAGGAAGGAAGGAAGGAAGGAAGGAAGGAAGGAAGGAAGGAAGGAAGGAAGGAGAGGAAGGGAGAGGAGAGGAGGAAAGGAGGAGGAGAAGGAGTGAGGAGGAATGGAGGGGGGAAAGGAAGGAAGAAGGATGGAGGAAGGAAGGAAGGAAGGAAGGAAGGAAGGAAGGAAGGAAGGAAGGAAGGAAGGAAGGAAGGAAGGGAAGGAAGGAAGGAAGGAAGGAAGGAAGGAAGGAAGGAACAAGAACACACTATTTGTGACAGGTCCTTCATTGGTTTTTGTCAGATGAAGGGGAAATGCACTACTATTGACCAAGGAGAAATGCACCCTATTCCCTATGTAGTGCACTACTATTGACCAAGGAGAAATGCACCCTATTCCCTATGTAGTGCACTACTATTGACCAAGGGGAAATGCACCCTATTCCCTATGTAGTGCACTACTATTGACCAAGGAGAAATGCACCCTATTCCCTATGTAGTGCACTACTATTGACCAAGGAGAAATGCACCCTATTCCCTATGTAGTACACTGCTATTGACCAAGGGGAAATGCACCCTATTCCCTATGTAGTGCACTACTATTGACCAAGGAGAAATGCACCCTATTCCCTATGTAGTGCACCACTATTGACCAAGGGGAAATGCACCCTATTCCCTATGTAGTGCACTACTATTGACCAAGGGGAAATGCACCCTATTCCCTATGTAGTGCACTACTATTGACCAAGGGGAAATGCACCCTATTCCCTATGTAGTGCACTACTATTGACCAAGGGGACATGCACCCTATTCCCTTTGTAGTGCACTACTATTGACCAAGGAGAAATGCGCCCTATTCCCTATGTAGTGCACTACTATTGACCAAGGGGAAATGCACCCTATTCCCTATGTAGTGCACTACTATTGATCAAGGGGACATGCACCCTATTCCCTTTGTAGTGCACTACTATTGACCAAGGAGAAATGCGCCCTATTCCCTATGTAGTGCACTACTATTGACCAAGGGGAAATGCACCCTATTCCCTATGTAGTGCACTACTATTGACCAAGGGGAAATGCACCCTATTCCCTATGTAGTGCACTACTATTGACCAAGGAGAAATGCGCCCTATTCCTTATGTAGTGCACTACTATTGACCAAGGAGAAATGCACCCTATTCCCTATGTAGTGCACTACTATTGACCAAGGGGAAATGCACCCTATTCCCTATGTAGTGCACTACTATTGACCAAGGGGAAATGCACCCTATTCCCTATGTAGTGCACTACTATTGACCAAGGGGAAATGTACCCTAGTCCCTATGTAGTGCACTGCTATTGACCAAGGGGAAATGCACCCTATTCCCTATGTAGTGCACTGCTATTGACCAAGGGGAAATGCACCCTATTCCCTATGTAGTGCACTGCTATTGACCAAGGGGAAATGCACCCTATTCCCTATGTAGTGCACTGCTATTGACCAAGGGGAAATGCACCCTATTCCCTATGTAGTGCACTGCTATTGACCAAGGGGAAATGCACCCTATTCCCTATGTAGTGCACTACTATTGACCAAGGTCCACATGTAAAAGGGTGCCATTTGGGATGCACTAATAACAACCCACAGCAGCAATTACCTTCTCTGCTCCAAGAGCTTCACTTCTCTCTCCCTTATTCTCCTCTCTCTTCTTATCTCCCTTATTCTCCTCTCCCTTCTTCTCTCCCTTATTCTCCTCTCCCTTCTTCTCTATCCCTTATTCTCCTCTCCCTTCTTCTCTCCCTCTCTCTCGCTCTCCCTTCTTCTCTCTCTCTCTCTCCCTCTCTCTTCTTCTATCCCTTATTCTCCTCTCCCTTCTTCTCTCTCCTCTCCCTTATTCTCCTCTCCCTTCTTCTCTCCCTCTCTCTCTCCTCTCCCTTCTCCATCCCTTATTCTCCTCTCCCTTCTTCTCTCCCTCTCTCTCCTCTCCCTTCTTCTCTCCCTTATTCTCCTCTCCCTTCTTCTCTCCCTCTCTCTCCTCTCCCTTCTTCTCTCGCTCTCCTCTCCCTCTCTCTCCTCTCCCTTCTTCTCTCTCTCGCTCTCCTCTCCCTCTCTCTCCTCTCCCTTCTTCTCTCGCTCTCCTCTCCCTCTCTCTCCTCTCCCTTCTTCTCTCTCCTCTCCCTTATTCTCCTCTCCCTTCTTCTCTCCCTCTCTCTCTCCTCTCCCTTCTCTATCCCTTATTCTCCTCTCCCTTCTTCTCTCCCTCTCTCTCCTCTCCCTTCTTCTCTCCCTTATTCTCCTCTCCCTTCTTCTCTCCCTCTCTCTCCTCTCCCTTCTTCTCTCGCTCTCCTCTCCCTCTCTCTCCTCTCCCTTCTTCTCTCCCTCTCTCTCGCTCTCCTCTCCCTCTCTCTCGCTCTCCTCTCCCTCTCTCTCCTCTCCCTTCTTCTCTCCTCTCTCTCGCTCTCCTCTCCTCTCTCTCGCTCTCCTCTCCCTCTCTCTCCTCTCCCTTCTTCTCTCGCTCTCCTCTCCCTCTCTCTCCTCTCCCTTCTTCTCTCCCTCTCTCTCCTCTCCCTTCTTCTCTCCCTCTCTCTTCTCTCTCTTTTTCTCCCCCTATCTCTCCTCTCCCTCTCTCTCCTCTCCCTCTCTCCTCTCCTTCTCTCTCCCTCTCTCTCCTCTCCCTTCTTCTCTCGCTCTCCTCTCCCTCTCTCTCCTCTCCCTTCTTCTCTCCCTCTCTCTCCTCTCCCTTCTTCTCTCCCTCTCTCTCCACTCCCTTCTTCTCTCCCTCTCTCTTCTCTCTCTTTTTCTCCCCCTATCTCTCCTCTCCCTCTCTCTCCTCTCCTTCTCTCTCCCTCTCTCCTCTCCCTCTCTCTTCTCTCCCTCTCTCTCCCTTTCCTCTTCCCCACGCTATCCCTCCTCTCCCTCTTCCCTTCTCTCCATTTCTCTCCTTTCCTTTCCTCTCTCTTCTCTCCCTCTCTCTCCTCTCCTCTTCTCCTCTCGATCCCTCTCTCCCTCTCTCCCTCTCTCTCCCTTTCCTCTTCCCCACGCTATCCCTCCTCTCCCTTCTCTCCATTTCTCTCCTCTCCTTTCCTCTCTCTTCTCCCTTTCTCTCCCTGTGGTGCTGTGACATAATGTCTGGTTCCTGGGCCCACTTTGGTGCTGAGACGTAAGGCCTGGTTACTGGGTCCACTAATATAATGTACTTTAGGGTGTGTTGACTCACTCATCAGTATTGCCTCTGAGATTCTGTGATATTTTGCCCTTTGTGTCTGAATCGCCTTAGTGTCTGAATCGTCTTAGTGTCTGAATCGCCTTAGTGTCTGAATCGCCTTAGTGCCTGAATCATCTTAGTGCCTGAATCATTTTAGTGCCTGAATCGTCTTAGTGTCTGAATCGTCTTAGTGTCTGAATCGTCTTAGTGCCTGAATCGTCTTAGTGCCTGAATCGTCTTAGTGTCTGAATCGTCTTAGTGCCTGAATCGTCTTAGTGCCTGAATCGTCTTAGTGCCTGAATCGCCTTAGTGTCTGAATCGTCTTAGTGTCTGAATCGTCTTAGTGTCTGAATCGTCTTAGTGCCTGAATCGTCTTAGTGTCTGAATCGTCTTAGTGTCTGAATCGTCTTAGTGCCTGAATCGTCTTAGTGTCTGAATCGTCTTAGTGCCTGAATCGTCTTAGTGTCTGAATCGTCTTAGTGTCTGAATCGTCTTAGTGTCTGAATCGTCTTAGTGCCTGAATCGTCTTAGTGCCTGAATCGTCTTAGTGCCTGAATTGTCTTAGTGCCTGAATCGCCTTAGTGTCTGAATCGTCTTAGTGTCTGAATCGTCTTAGTGCCTGAATCGCCTTAGTGTCTGAATCGTCTTAGTGTCTGAATCGTCTTAGTGTCTGAATCGTCTTAGTGTCTGAATCGTCTTAGTGTCTGAATCGAAGGTTTGAATATGCAGGTTTTGTCTGTTTTCTGTGATAATGATTTTTCACCAATGGGAACATTATTTTGTGTGACTGTTCGTATCTGTCTCTCAACTGTCAATAAAATGATAGATAAAACGTTCTCACACTCTCTCTCTTCCTCTTCCTCTCTCTTCTCTCGCTCTCAATTCAATTAATTCTCTCTCTCTCCTCCAGAGAGGTGGAAGGTGAGTTGGAGGTGGTGTGGGTGGCAGCGACCAGAGAGAACCAAAGAATTAGAGAGACCCTCCAGGACTCCAGCCCATCTCTCACTTCCCTCAGCCCAGCCAGAGTGCACCATGGCAGGGGTCTGAGCGATGGACCCTCCCCCAGCTGGCTCTCCCACCCCCAGGATGAGGTGTGCTACCCCCCGTCCGCACCCTGACAGCTCTGGCCCTCCTCCCTGCATCTCCTCTCCCCAGACCGGCGGCCGGCCCGGCCTCCACCACAGCCCTATGTTCGAGTCTGACTCGGACCAGCACCAGAACCCCTCCTCAGATGAGAGCGAGAAGAACGGCATGGACTTCTATTCTTAGTGTCCTTTTTTGTATTGGTCTTAGGGAAGACAAGTAGCCTGGTCCCAGATCTGTTTTAGTAGCCTGGTCGCAGATCTGTTTAGTAGCCTGGTCCCTGATCTGTTTAGTAGCCTGGTGCAGATCTGTTTAGTAGCCTGGTCCCTGATCTGTTTTAGTAGCCTGGTCCCATATCTGTTTTAGTAGCCTGGTCCCAGATCTGTTTTAGTAGCCTGGTCCCAGATCTGTTTTAGTAGCCTGGTCCCAGATCTGTTTTAGTAGCCTGGTCCCTGATCTGTTTCAGTAGCCTGGTCCCAGATCTGTTTAGTAGCCTGGTCCCAGATCTGTTTTAGTAGCCTGGTCCCAGATCTGTTTTAGTAGCCTGGTCCCAGATCTGTTTTAGTAGCCTGGTCCCTGATCTGTTTCAGTAGCCTGGTCCCAGATCTGTTTTAGTAGCCTGGTCCTGTTTAGTAGCCTGGTCCCAGATCTGTTTTAGTAGCCTGGTCCCAGATCTGTTTTAGTAGCCTGGTCCCTGATCTGTTTAGTAGCCTGGTCCCTGATCTGTTTTAGTAGCCTGGTCCCAGATCTGTTTTAGTAGCCTGGTCCCAGATCTGTTTAGTAGCCTGGTCCCTGATCTGTTTTAGTAGCCTGGTCCCAGATCTGTTTTAGTAGCCTGGTCCCAGATCTGTTTTAGTAGCCTGGTCCCAGATCTGTTTTAGTAGCCTGTTTTAGTAGCCTGGTCCCTGATCTGTTTAGTAGCCTGGTCCCTGATCTGTTTTAGTAGCCTGGTCCCAGATCTGTTTTAGTAGCCTGGTCCCTGATCTGTTTAGTAGCCTGGTCGCAGATCTGTTTTAGTAGCCTGGTCCCAGATCTGTTTTTAGTAGCCTGGTCTCTGATCTGTTTTAGTAGCCTGGTCCCAGATCTGTTTTTAGTAGCCTGGTCCCTGATCTGTTTTAGTAGCCTGGTCCCAGATCTGTTTTAGTAGCCTGGTCCCTGATCTGTTTTAGTAGCCTGGTCCCAGATCTGTTTTAGTAGCCTGGTCCCAGATCTGTTTTAGTAGCCTGGTCCCAGATCTGTTTTAGTAGCCTGGTCCCAGATCTGTTTTAGTAGCCTGGTCCCAGATCTGTTTTAGTAGCCTGGTCCCAGATCTGTTTTAGTAGCCTGGTCCCAGATCTGTTTTAGTAGCCTGGTCCCTGATCTGTTTTAGTAGCCTGGTCCCAGATCTGTTTTAGTAGCCTGGTCCCAGATCTGTTTTAGTAGCCTGGTCCCAGATCTGTTTTTAGTAGCCTGGTCCCAGATCTGTTTTAGTAGCCTGGTCCCAGATCTGTTTTAGTAGCCTGGTCCCAGATCTGTTTTAGTAGCCTGGTCCCAGATCTGTTTTAGTAGCCTGGTCCCTGATCTGTTTAGTAGCCTGGTCCCAGATCTGTTTTAGTAGCCTGGTCCCAGATCTGTTTAGTAGCCTGGTCCCAGATCTGTTTTAGTAGCCTGGTCCCAGATCTGTTTTAGTAGCCTGGTCCCAGATCTGTTTTAGTAGCCTGGTCCCAGATCTGTTTTAGTAGCCTGGTCCCTGATCTGTTTTAGTAGCCTGGTCCCAGATCTGTTTTAGTAGCCTGGTCCCAGATCTGTTTTAGTAGCCTGGTCCCAGATCTGTTTTAGTAGCCTGGTCCCAGATCTGTTTTAGTAGCCTGATTTAGTAGCCTGGTCCCAGATCTGTTTTAGTAGCCTGGTCCCAGATCTGTTTTAGTAGCCTGGTCCCAGATCTGTTTTAGTAGCCTGGTCCCTGATCTGTTTTAGTAGCCTGGTCCCAGATCTGTTTTAGTAGCCTGTTTTAGTAGCCTGGTCCCAGATCTGTTTTAGTAGCCTGGTCCCAGATCTGTTTCTGCTCTTGCTAACTCTATTGTTCATTGTCAAGCCAAACATGACATGACAATTCCATAAAGAGTTGGCAGGAGAGTAGAACCACCCTGACACCAGGGTAGAAGACGAGGTCTGTTTTGGTCAGACGAGAACCACCCTGACACCAGGCTAGAAGACTAGGTCTGTTTTGGTCAGGCTAGAACCACCCTGACACCAGGCTAGAACCACCCTGACACCAGGCTGGAAGACTATGTCTGTTTTGGTCAGACTAGAACCACCCTGACACCAGGCTGGAAGACTAGGTCTGTATTGGTCAGACGAGAACCACCCTGACACCAGGCTAGAAGACTAGGTCTGTTTTGGTCAGACGAGAACCACCCTGACACCAGGCTAGAAGACTAGGTCTCCAGCCCATCTCTCACTTCCCTCAGCCCAGCCAGAGTGCACCATGGCAGGGGTCTGAGCGATGGACCCTCCCCCAGCTGGCTCTCCCACCCCCAGGATGAGGTGTGCTACCCCCGTCCGCACCCTGACAGCTCTGGCCCTCCTCCCTGCATCTCCTCTCCCCAGACCGGCGGCCGGCCCGGCCTCCACCACAGCCCTATGTTCGAGTCTGACTCGGACCAGCACCAGAACCCCTCCTCAGATGAGAGCGAGAAGAACGGCATGGACTTCTATTCTTAGTGTCCTTTTTTGTATTGGTCTTAGGGAAGACAAGTAGCCTGGTCCCAGATCTGTTTTAGTAGCCTGGTCGCAGATCTGTTTAGTAGCCTGGTCCCTGATCTGTTTTAGTAGCCTGGTCCCATATCTGTTTTAGTAGCCTGGTCCCAGATCTGTTTTAGTAGCCTGGTCCCAGATCTGTTTTAGTAGCCTGGTCCCAGATCTGTTTTAGTAGCCTGGTCCCAGATCTGTTTTAGTAGCCTGGTCCCAGATCTGTTTTAGTAGCCTGGTCCCTGATCTGTTTCAGTAGCCTGGTCCCAGATCTGTTTTAGTAGCCTGGTCCCAGATCTGTTTTAGTAGCCTGGTCCCAGATCTGTTTTAGTAGCCTGGTCCCAGATCTGTTTTAGTAGCCTGGTCCCAGATCTGTTTTAGTAGCCTGGTCCCTGATCTGTTTCAGTAGCCTGGTCCCAGATCTGTTTTAGTAGCCTGGTCGCAGATCTGTTTAGTAGCCTGGTCCCAGATCTGTTTTAGTAGCCTGGTCCCAGATCTGTTTTAGTAGCCTGGTCCCTGATCTGTTTAGTAGCCTGGTCCCTGATCTGTTTTAGTAGCCTGGTCCCAGATCTGTTTTAGTAGCCTGGTCGCAGATCTGTTTAGTAGCCTGGTCCCTGATCTGTTTTAGTAGCCTGGTCCCAGATCTGTTTTAGTAGCCTGGTCCCAGATCTGTTTTAGTAGCCTGGTCCCAGATCTGTTTTAGTAGCCTGTTTTAGTAGCCTGGTCCCTGATCTGTTTAGTAGCCTGGTCCCTGATCTGTTTTAGTAGCCTGGTCCCAGATCTGTTTTAGTAGCCTGGTCCCTGATCTGTTTAGTAGCCTGGTCGCAGATCTGTTTTAGTAGCCTGGTCCCAGATCTGTTTTTAGTAGCCTGGTCTCTGATCTGTTTTAGTAGCCTGGTCCCAGATCTGTTTTTAGTAGCCTGGTCCCTGATCTGTTTTAGTAGCCTGGTCCCAGATCTGTTTTAGTAGCCTGGTCTCTGATCTGTTTTAGTAGCCTGGTCCCAGATCTGTTTTAGTAGCCTGGTCCCAGATCTGTTTTTAGTAGCCTGGTCCCTGATCTGTTTTAGTAGCCTGGTCCCAGATCTGTTTTAGTAGCCTGGTCCCAGATCTGTTTTAGTAGCCTGGTCCCAGATCTGTTTTTAGTAGCCTGGTCCCAGATCTGTTTTAGTAGCCTGGTCCCAGATCTGTTTTAGTAGCCTGGTCCCAGATCTGTTTAAGTAGCCTGGTCCCAGATCTGTTTTAGTAGCCTGGTCCCTGATCTGTTTAGTAGCCTGGTCGCAGATCTGTTTTAGTAGCCTGGTCCCAGATCTGTTTAGTAGCCTGGTCCCAGATCTGTTTTAGTAGCCTGGTCCCAGATCTGTTTTAGTAGCCTGGTCCCAGATCTGTTTTAGTAGCCTGGTCCCAGATCTGTTTTAGTAGCCTGGTCCCTGATCTGTTTTAGTAGCCTGGTCCCAGATCTGTTTCAGTAGCCTGGTCCCAGATCTGTTTTAGTAGCCTGGTCCCAGATCTGTTTTAGTAGCCTGGTCCCAGATCTGTTTTAGTAGCCTGTTTTAGTAGCCTGGTTCCAGATCTGTTTTAGTAACCTGGTCCTTGGTCTGTTTTAGTGATCTGTTTTAGTAGCCTGGTCCCAGATCTGTTTTAGTAGCCTGGTCCTTGGTCTGTTTTAGTAGCCTGATTTAGTAGCCTGGTCCCAGATCTGTTTCTGCTCTTGCTAACTCCATTGTTCATTGTCAAGCCAAACATGACATGACAATTCCATAAAGAGTTGGCAGGAGAGTAGAACCACCCTGACACCAGGGTAGAAGACGAGGTCTGTTTTGGTCAGACGAGAACCACCCTGACACCAGGCTAGAAGACTAGGTCTGTTTTGGTCAGGCTAGAACCACCCTGACACCAGGCTAGAACCACCCTGACACCAGGCTGGAAGACTATGTCTGTTTTGGTCAGACTAGAACCACCCTGACACCAGGCTAGAAGACCAGGTCTGTATTGGTCAGACTAGAACCACCCTGACACCAGGCTGGAAGACTAGGTCTGTTTTGGTCAGACGAGAACCACCCTGACACCAGGCTAGAAGACTAGGTCTGTTTTGGTCAGACTAGAACCACCCTGACACCAGGCTTGAAGACTAGGTCTGTTTTGGTCAGACTAGAACCACCCTGACACCAGGCTAGAAGACTAGGTCTGTTTTGGTCAGACGAGAACCACCCTGACACCAGGCTAGAAGACTAGGTCTGTTTTGGTCAGACTAGAACCACCCTGACACCAGGCGAGAAGACTAGGTCTGTTTTGGTCAGACTAGAACCACCCTGACACCAGGCTTGAAGACTAGGTCTGTTTTGGTCAGACTAGAACCACCCTGACACCAGGCTAGAAGACTAGGTCTGTTTTGGTCAGACTAGAACCACCCTGACACCAGACTAGAACCACCCTGACACCAGGCTAGAAGACTAGGTCTGTTTTGGTCAGACTAGAACCACCCTGACACCAGGCGAGAAGACTAGGTCTGTTTTGGTCAGACTAGAACCACCCTGACACCAGGCGAGAAGACCAGGTCTGTTTTGGTCAGACTAGAACCACCCTGACACCAGGGTAGAAGACGAGGTCTGTTTTGGTCAGACGAGAACCACCCTGACACCAGGCTAGAAGACGAGGTCTGTTTTGGTCAGACGAGAACCACCCTGACACCAGGCTAGAAGACTAGGTCTGTTTTGGTCAGACTAGAACCACCCTGACACCAGGCTAGAAGACTAGGTCTGTTTTGGTCAGACGAGAACCACCCTGACACCAGGCTAGAAGACTAGGTCTGTTTTGGTCAGACTAGAACCACCCTGACACCAGGCTTGAAGACTAGGTCTGTTTTGGTCAGACTAGAACCACCCTGACACCAGGCTTGAAGACGAGGTCTGTTTTGGTCAGACGAGAACCACCCTGACACCAGGCTAGAAGACTAGGTCTGTTTTGGTCAGACTAGAACCACCCTGACACCAGGCTGGAAGACTAGGTCTGTTTTGGTCAGACTAGAACCACCCTGACACCAGGCTAGAAGACTAGGTCTGTTTTGGTCAGACTAGAACCACCCTGACACCAGGCTAGAAGACTAGGTCTGTTTTGGTCAGACTAGAACCACCCTGACACCAGACTAGAACCACCCTGACACCAGGCTAGAAGACTAGGTCTGTTTTGGTCAGACTAGAACCACCCTGACACCAGGCTAGAAGACTAGGTCTGTTTTGGTCAGACTAGAACCACCCTGACACCAGACTAGAACCACCCTGACACCAGGCTAGAAGACCAGGTCTGTATTGATCAGACTAGAACCACCCTGACACCAGGCTAGAACCACCCTGACACCAGGTCTGTATTGGTCAGACTAGAACCACCCTGACACCAGACTAGAACCACCCTGACACCAGGCTTGAAGACCAGGTCTGTTTTGGTCAGACTGTTCAAACATTTACCAAGGCATTAATTAACTTGATTTACACAGTTAAAAACTAAGTAGTTTATTTACAAAAGCTCAATTTTGAATGTTGTATTGATCTTTGTGTTATTGATTAGATTTGATACGTATGACTGACTATGTGTCTCAATCAAACTGTTTTACTGTGTGTCTATTAGCCAATTTAGCTTTAAAAACATTCTATTGAAGTAACAACCAACTTCATTTGTGTTACAGTAATGATTGTATGTCACAATCTAGCTCTTTACGAATAAATGTTTTCTTCTGTTCACCACTGCCCTCTTGTTCATCCATTTAACCACAATTACCAGGGCTGTGTCCCAAATGACCCCTAGTCCCGAGGTAGTTAACTACAACCAGGACCCATAGTGAATAGGTAGTTAACTACAACCAGGACCCATAGTGAATAGGGTACCCTAGGTAGTTAACTACGACCAGGACCCATAGTGAATGGGGATCCCTAGGTAGTTAACTACCAGGCCCATAGTGAATAGGGATTCCTAGGTAGTTAACTACGACCTGGACCCATAGTGAATAGGGTACCCTAGGTAGTTAACTACGACCAGGACCCATAGTGAATGGGGTACCCTAGGTAGTTAACTACCACCAGGACCCATAGTGAATAGGGTACCCTAGGTAGTTAACTGAACAGGACCCATAGTGAATAGGGTACCCTAGGTAGTTAACTATGACCAGGACCCACAGTGAATAGGTAGTTAACTACGACCTGGACCCATAGTGAATAGGGTACCCTAGGTAGTTAACTACGAACAGGACCCATAGTGAATAGGGTACCCTAGGTAGTTAACTACGACCTGGACCCATAGTGAATAGGGTACCTAGGTAGTTAACTACGACCAGGACCCATAGTGAATAGGGTACCTAGGTAGTTAACTACGAACAGGACCCATAGTGAATAGGGTACCCTAGGTAGTTAACTATGACCAGGACCCACAGTGAATAGGTAGTTAACTACGTCCAGGACCCATAGTGAATAGGGTACCCTAGGTAGTTAACTACGACCAGGACCCATAGTGAATAGGTAGTTAACTACGACCAGGACCCATAGTGAATAGGTAGTTAACTACGACCAGGACCCATAGTGAATAGGGTACCCTAGGTAGTTAACTATGACCAAGACCCATAGTGAATAGGGTACCCTAGGTAGTTAACTACGACCAGGACCCATAGTGAATAGGTAGTTAACTACGACCAGGACCCATAGTGAATAGGGTACCCTAGGTAGTTAACTACGACCAGGACCCATAGTGAATAGGTAGTTAACTACGACCAGGACCCATAGTGAATAGGTAGTTAACTACGACCAGGACCCATAGTGAATAGGGTCCCTAGGTAGTTAACTACAACCAGGACCCATAGTGTATAGGTAGTTAACTACGACCAGGAACCATAGTGAATAGGCAGTTAACTACAACCAGGACCCATAGTGAATAGGTAGTTAACTACAACCTGGACCCATAGTGAATAGGGTACCCTAGGTAGTTAACTATGACCAGGACCCATAGTGAATAGGGTACCCTAGGTAGTTAACTACGACCAGGACCCAATAGTGAATAGGGTACCCTAGGTAGTTAACTATGACCAGGACTCATAGTGAATAGGGTACCCTAGGTAGTGAACTACAACCAGGACCCATAGTGAATAGGGTACCCTAGGTAGTGAACTACAACCAGGACCCATAGTGAATAGGGAACCCTAGGTAGTTAACTACGAACAGGACCCATAGTGAATAGGGTACCCTAGGTAGTTAACTACGACCAGGACCCATAGTGAATAGGGTTCCCTAGGTAGTTAACTACAACCAGGACCCAAAGTGAATAGATAGTTAAACACAACCAGGACCCATAGTGAATAGGGTACCCTAGGTAGTTAACTACGACCAGGACCCATAGTGAATAGGGTACCTAGGTAGTTAACTACGACCAGGACCCATAGTGAATAGGTAGTTAACTACGACCAGGACCCATAGTGAATAGGGTACCCTAGGTAGTTAACTATGACCAAGACCCATAGTGAATAGGGTACCCTAGGTAGTTAACTACAACCTGGACCCATAGTGACTAGGGTACCCTAGGTAGTTAACTACGACCTGGACCCATAGTGACTAGGGTACCCTAGGTAGTTAACTACGACCAGGACCCATAGTGAATAGGGTACCCTAGGTAGTTAACTACGACCTGGACCCATAGTGAATAGGGTACCTAGGTAGTTAACTACGACCAGGACCCATAGTGACTCGGGTACCCTAGGTAGTTAACTACGACCAGGACCCATAGTGAATAGGGTACCCTAGGTAGTTAACTACGACCTGGACCCATAGTGAATAGGGTACCCTAGGTAGTTAAATACGACCAGGACCCATAGTGAATAGGGTACCCTAGGTAGTTAACTACGACCTGGACCCATAGTGAATAGGGTACCCTAGGTAGTTAACTACTCGGGTACCCTAGGTAGTTAACTACGACCTGGACCCATAGTGAATAGGGTACCCTAGGTAGTTAAATACGACCAGGACCCATAGTGAATAGGGTACCCTAGGTAGTTAACTACGACCTGGACCCATAGTGAATAGGGTACCCTAGGTAGTTAACTACGACCAGGACCCATAGTGACTCGGGTACCCTAGGTAGTTAACTACGACCAGGACCCATAGTGAATAGGGTACCTAGGTAGTTAACTACAACCTGGACCCATAGTGACTAGGGTACCCTAGGTAGTTAACTACAACCTGGACCCATAGTGACTAGGGTACCCTAGGTAGTTAACTACGACCTGGACCCATAGTGAATAGGGTACCTAGGTAGTTAACTACGAACAGGACCCATAGTGAATAGGGTACCTAGGTAGTTAACTACGAACAGGACCCATAGTGAATAGGGTACCCTAGGTAGTTAACTACGAACAGGACCCACAGTGAATAGGGTACCCTAGGTAGTTAACTACAACCAGGACCCATAGTGAATAGGGTACCCTAGGTAGTTAACTACGACCTGGACGCATAGTGAATAGGGTTCCCTAGGTAGTTAACTATGACCAGGACCCACAGTGAATAGGTAGTTAACTACGACCAGGACCCATAGTGAATAGGTAGTTAACTACGACCAGGACCCATAGTGAATAGGTAGTTAACTACGACCAGGACCCATAGTGAATAGGGTACCCTAGGTAGTTAACTATGACCAGGACCCATAGTGAATAGGGATTCCGAGGTAGTTAACTACGACCAGGACCCATAGTGAATAGGGTACCCTAGGTAGTTAACTACGACCAGGACCCATAGTGAATAGGGATCCCTAGGTAGTTAACTACGACCAGGACCCATAGTAAATAGGTAGTTAACTACGACCAGGACCCATAGTGAATAGGGTACCCTAGGTAGTTAACTACGACCAGAACCCATAGTGAATAGGTAGTTAACTACGACCAGGACCCATAGTGAATAGGGTACCCTAGGTAGTTAACTACGACCTGGACCCATAGTGAATAGGGTACCCTAGGTAGTTAACTACGATCTGGACCCATAGTGAATAGGTAGTTCACTATACCTGGACCCATAGTGAATAGGGTACCCTAGGTAGTTAACTACGACCTGGACCTATAGTGAATAGGGTACCCTAGGTAGTTAACTACGACCTGGACCCATAGTGAATAGGGTACCCTAGGTAGTTAACTACGACCAGGACCCATAGTGAATAGGGTACCCTAGGTAGTTAACTACAACCTGGACCCATAGTGACTAGGGTACCCTAGGTAGTTAACTACGACCTGACCCATAGTGAATAGAGTGCCGTTTGAGACCGTCCAGATTAGAGGTCGGCCGATTAGTGGGGCCGATCTCAAGTTTTCATAACAATCGGAATTATGGCCGATTACATTGCAAACCACGAGGAGGCTGCGAGGCAGGCTTGACTACCTGTTACGCGAGTGCAGCAAGGAGCCAAGGTAAGTTGCTAGCGAGCATTAAACTTATCTTATAAAAAACAGTCAATCTTAACATAATCACTAGTTAACCACACACGGTTGATGATATTACTAGTTTAACTAGCTCGTCATGCGTTGCCTGTTAATTTATCATCGAATCACAGCCTACTTCTCCAAATGGGGGGGTGCTTTAACAAAAGCACCATCGTCGCACCAATGAACCTAACCATAAACATCAATGCCTTTCTTAAAATCAATAGACAAGTACATTTTTTTTTTTAAACCTGTCTATTTAGTTATAATAAATTCATGCTAGCTGGCAATATTAACTAGGAACATTGCGTTGCTTCTCTTGCTTTCAGTGCAAGCAGAGTCAGGGTAAATGTAGCAGTTTGGGCCGTCTGGCTCGTTGTGAAATGTGTGAAGATAATTTCTTCCTAACAAAGACCTGTTATAGGAATTAAATTACTATATGTTTATTATTATTCAATTAATACACTCAGCCCATTTCTAAGGATTTGTAAGATACTTATATGCATAAAATGACCATATGCTGGTGCGGTTGACCCTGGGTTCCTCCTAATGCAAGACAATGCTAGACCTCATGTGGCTGGAGTGTGTCAGCAGTTCCTGCAAGAGGAAGGCATTGATGCTATGGACTGGCCCGCCCGTTCCCCAGACCTGGATCCAATTGAGCACATCTGGGACATCATGTCTCGCTCCATCCACCAACGCCACGTTGCACCACAGACTGTCCAGGAGTTGGCGGATGCTTTAGTCCAGGTCTGGGAGGAGATCCCTCAGGAGACCATCCGCCACCTCATCAGGAGCATGCCCAGGCATTGTAAGGGAGGTCATACAGGCACGTAGAGGCCACACACACTACTGAGCCTCATTTTGACTTGTTTTAAGGACATTCCATCAAAGTTGGATCAGCCTGTAGTGTGGTTTTCCACTTTAATTTTGAGTGTGACTCCAAATCCAGACTCCATGGGTTGATAAATTTGATTTCCATTGATAATTTTTGTATGATTTTGTTGTCAGCACATTCAACTATGTAAAGAAAAAAGTATTTAATAAGAATATTTCATTCATTCAGATCTAGGATGTGTTATTTTCGTGTTCCCAATATTTTTTGTGGATGAATATATACACACACACACAGAGGTTGTTCTCATACAAACAGACCCTCACTCACAATGACTAGCTAACTTGTACTTCACCCATTTCATTACATCTTTATATATTGCAAATAAAATGTAAAAACAGTCACTAATAATATTTTATATTAATTTCAAACAACGGCATTAGCACGAGAAGAACTTTACCAGTCCAAAACAATGTCCTCTCCGTTCAAAAAAATATGCCTCAGTTTCAGAATCAAAGCTATGGGAGATAATGGAGTCTTCAAAAAGCAGATCGGTCTCACTTTCACGATCAATTTCCTCTAAAAAAAAAAATCTACATTCGTATATCTAGTCTTAGAACTAACGGATGGGGTTTAGTTTGAACTGAATAACAGATGGGGTTTAGTTCTAACGGCTGGGGTTTAGTTCTAACGGCTGGGGGTTTAGTTCTAACGGCTGGGGGTTTAGTTCTAACGGCTGGGGGTTTAGTTCTAACGGCTGGGGGTTTAGTTCTAACGGCTGGGGGTTTAGTTCTAACGGCTGGGGGTTTAGTTCTAACGGCTGGGGGTTTAGTTCTAACGGCTGGGGGTTTAGTTCTAACGGCTGGGGGTTTAGTTCTAACGGCTGGGGGTTTAGTTCTAACGGCTGGGGGTTTAGTTCAACGGCTGGGGGTTTAGTTCTAACGGCTGGGGGTTTAGTTCTAACGTTCTAACGGCTGGGGGTTTAGTTCTAACGGCTGGGGGTTTAGTTCTAAGCCTTCCTTGACTTATTCGGCCATGATGTTGGATAAATAAACAGCTGAAGATGCTGAAGTCACCAAAATACTGCTGTGCGTAATAAGCGTCGCTCCTTCAAGGTTGAAATGGCGAAAGAACGGTCATTACGCCAGCGTTCAATGGGAAGGTTTGTCTTACAACAAAGAACCATGGGATATTGCCGTTTACCTCTGCTCATTGGCTATCTACCCAGCTAGATTTCAAGACGATCAGTGGTCATTGGGTTAAAATACAGTCAATCAACGAGACAGTGGTCATATAATTGGTGCACAATGGGCTCGTCACTTGTTGTCTTCCAATCCAAATGACCCTGTGTCACAAACAAACCGTTGATTGGATAAAGCAAGGAAACCAAACGTGATCATGTTTCGGCTTTAAAAAATGGATTTAAACCGAACAAAAGACCATTCACTGTGTAACAAAGAGCCTTGGGATTGCAATCAGAGCAAGATCTTCAATGGTAAACGATTTATTTCAATGCAATCTGTGATTTTGTTACGCAAGTGCTGGTTGAATAAGTAGTTTTATATGGGGGTCTGTGCTCAGATAATCGTAGCGTATTCTTTCACAATAAATCATTTTTTAAATATGACAACGCAGTTGGATTAGCAAGGTTAACCAGAAACCGTGGATTGATGGCAGCATTCGCGTGAAACTGAAAGCGCGAACCACTGCTTTTAATCAGGGCAAGGTGTCTGGCAACATGACCGAATACAAACAGTGCAGCTATTCCCTCCGCAAGGCTATTAAACAAGCTAAGCGTCAGTACAGAGACAAAGTGGAATCTCAATTCAATGGCTCAGACACAAGAGGCATGTGGCAGGGTCTACAGTCAATCACGGACTACAAGAAGAAACCAAGCCCCGTCACGGACCAGGATGTCTTGCTCCCAGGCAGACTAAATAACTTTTTTGCCCGCTTTGAGGACAATACAGTGCCACTGACACGGCCTGCAACGAAAACATGCGGTCTCTCCTTCACTGCAGCGGAGGTGAGTAAGACATTTAAACGTGTTAACCCTCGCAAGGCTGCAGGCCCAGACGGCATCCCCAGCCGCGCCCTCAGAGCATGCGCAGACCAGCTGGCCGGTGTGTTTACGGACATATTCAATCAATCCCTATACCAGTCTGCTGTTCCCACATGCTTCAAGAGGGCCACCATTGTTCCTGTTCCCAAGAAAGCTAAGGTAACTGAGCTAAACGACTACTGCCCCGTAGCACTCACTTCCGTCATCATGAAGTGCTTTGAGAGACTATTCAAGGATCATATCACCTCCACCCTACCTGACACCCTAGACCCACTCCAATTTGCTTACCGCAAAAATAGGTCCACAGACGATGCAATCTCAACCACACTGCACACTGCCCTAACCCACCTGGACAAGAGGAATACCTATGTGAGAATGCTGTTCATCGACTACAGCTCGGCATTCAACACCATAGTACCCTCCAAGCTCGTCATCAAGCTCGAGACCCTGGGTCTCGACCCCGCCCTGTGCAACTGGGTACTGGACTTCCTGACGGGCCGCCCCCAGGTGGTGAGGGTAGGCAACAACATCTCCTCCCCGCTGATCCTCAACACGGGGGCCCCACAAGGGTGCGTTCTGAGCCCTCTCCTGTACTCCCTGTTCACCCACGACTGCGTGGCCACGCACGCCCCAACTCAATCATCAAGTTTGCGGACAACACAACAGTGGTAGGCTTGATTACCAACAACGACGAGACGGCCTACAGGGAGGAGGTGAGGGCCCTCGGAGTGTGGTGTCAGGAAAATAACCTCACACTCAACGTCAACAAAACTAAGGAGATGATTGTGGACTTCAGGAAACAGCAGAGGGAACACCCCCTATCCACATCGATGGAACAGTAGTGGAGAGGGTAGCAAGTTTTAAGTTCCTCGGCATACACATCACAGACAAACTGAATTGGTCCACTCACACTGACAGCGTCGTGAAGAAGGCGCAGCAGCGCCTCTTCAACCTCAGGAGGCTGAAGAAATTTGGCTTGTCACCAAAAGCACTCACAAACTTCTACAGATGCACAATCGAGAGCATCCTGGCGGGCTGTATCACCGCCTGGTACGGCAACTGCTCCGCCCTCAACCGTAAGGCTCTCCAGAGGGTAGTGAGGTCTGCACAACGCATCACCGGGGCAAACTACCTGCCCTCCAGGACACCTACACCACCCGATGTTACAGGAAGGACATAAAGATCATCAAGGACATCAACCACCCGAACCACTGCCTGTTCACCCCGCTATCATCCAGAAGGCGAGGTCAGTACTGGTGCATCAAAGCTGGGACCGAGAGACTGAAAAACAGCTTCTATCTCAAGGCCATCAGACTGTTAAACAGCCACCACTAACATTGAGTGGCTGCTGCCAACACACTGTCATTGACACTGACCCAACTCCAGCCACTTTAATAATGGGAATTGATGGGAAATGATGTAAATATATCACTAGCCACTTTAAACAATGCTACCTTATATAATGTTACTTACCCTACATTATTCATCTCATATGCATACGTATATACTGTACTCTACATCATCGACTGCATCCTTATGTAATACATGTATCACTAGCCACTTTAACTATGCCACTTTGTTTACTTTGTCTACATACTCATCTCATATGTATATACTGTACTCGATACCATCTACTGTATGCTGCTCTGTACCATCACTCATTCATATATCCTTATGTACATATTCTTTATCCCCTTACACTGTGTATAAGACAGTAGTTTTGGAATTGTTAGTTAGATTACTTGTTGGTTATCACTGCATTGTCGGAACTAGAAGCACAAGCATTTCGCTACACTCGCATTAACATCTGCTAACCATGTGTATGTGACAAATAAAATTTGATTTGATTTGAGGTGATTCTAGGTTTTCGAACCATGTGAGACACTTGTATTATCATAAATGTTTAACATGACTATTTATGTAGCGATCACCGTATGTTGTCGAATTGAATCCCGCTAACGGGTGATGTTAAAACCTAATGACGTCATTTTCAGTTTATAACCTGTTGTAAATTGTATCATGGTCAGTACTCTCGAGAATAAACGCTTGATTTTGAGACTCCGCCCATTTTATGCAAATAGGTATCTTACAAATCCTTAGAAATGGGCGGAGTGTATTAATTGAATTGGGCAATAAACATACAGGAATTTAATTCCTCTAACAATTGGTCCTTCGAACGCCGGGTCTTAAATATCTGTCATCTGAAGGTCGTACGCCGAACATCGTGCACGGCCGGGTCTAGTCCGAACATCGTGCACGGCCGGGTCTAGTCCGAACATCGTGCACGGCCGGGTCTAGTCCGAACATCGTGCACGGCCGGGTCTAGTCCGAACATCGCACGGCCGGTCTAGTCCGAACATCGTGCACGGGCCGGGTCGTCGAACATCGTGCACGGCCGGGTCTAGTCCGTCGCACGGCCGGGTCTAGTCCGAACATCGTCTAGTCCGAACATCGTGCACGGCCGGGTCTAGTCCGAACATCGTGCACGGCCGGGTCTAGTCCGAACATCGTGCACGGCCGGGTCTAGTCCGAACATCGTGCACGGCCGGGTCTAGTCCGAACATCGTGCACGGCCGGGTCTAGTCCGAACATCGTGCACGGCCGGGTCTAGTCCGAACATCGTGCACGGCCGGGTCTAGTCCCGTTATTTTAAGACCTGGCCTCTGAATTGAGGTTAAAGACCAGGCCGGTTTCCACAAAGGAGAAAACGAAGGAGAGAACTAGGTAAGGGTAAACAACACATACATAGAACATAGAAATACATACACATAGATAGTAACTACGAACATTGCTAATAGGACCGGCAAGGAGTTATTAAACATGGGTAGTAAATCCTCAGACGAGGTCCCGGAATTAACGGGAGATGAGAAATATATGCAGGAAAAAAGACAAGAGGAACACCTATTTTAGCCAGACATGGAGGAGTAAGTACAAATTTGATGGACGTTTAAATAAAGAAAAACTGGAATCAATGAACAAATAAATAGTGTTAGTGGACACAAGGAAGATAAACAACGGGCAGAGGGGCGAACAACAGAGAGAGAGAACTCCCACGGCTCCTCTGGAGGTCTCTCATAAACCTAACTTATACCCAACCCCGATAGATCAGGCGTGGAGAGAATTATTTTATTTATTTAACCTTTATTTAACCAGGCAAGTCAGTTAAAAACAAATTCTTATTTTCAATGACGGCCTAGGAACAGTGGGTTAACTGCCTGTTCAGGGACAGATTTGTAACTTGTCAGCTCGGGGGTTTGAACTTCCAACGCTCTAACCACAAGGTGAAGCAGACCAATGGTGCCCGTTCCCTAGGGCATAGGGTGTGATTTCAAATGGCGCCCGTTCCCTAGGGTATAGGGTGTGATTTGAGATGGCGCCCTGTTCCCTAGGGTATAGGGTGTGATTTGAGATGGCGCCCTGTTCCCTAGGGTATAGGGTGTGATTTGAGATGGCGCCCTGTTCCCTAGGGTATAGGGTGTGATTTCAAATGGCGCCCCGTTCCCTAGGGCATAGGGTGTGATTTGAGACACAGCCCAATGGCGCCCGTTCCCTAGGGTATAGGGTGTGATTTCAAATGGCGCCCCGTTCCCTAGGGTATAGGGTGATTTGAGATGGCGCCCGTTCCCTAGGGCATAGGGTGTGAGTTGAGATGGCGCCCCGTTCCCTAGGGTATAGGGTGTGATTTGAGATGGCGCCCTGTTCCCTAGGGTATAGGGTGTGATTTCAAATGGCGCCCCGTTCCCTAGGGCATAGGGTGTGATTTGAGATGGCGCCCCGTTCCCTAGGGTATAGGGTGTGATTTGAGATGGCGCCCTGTTCCCTAGGGCATAGGGTGTGATTTGAGATGGCGCCCCGTTCCCTAGGGTATAGGGTGTGATTTGAGATGGCGCCCTGTTCCCTAGGGCATAGGGTGTGAGTTGAGATGCAACCATTGACCTCATATATCTAGTCAATTAGTTAATTATGAGACAGTAGAGTACCTTCATTATGAGACAGTACAGAACATTCATTATGAGACAGTACAGAACCTTCATTATGAGACAGTACAGAACATTCATTATGAGACAGTACAGAACATTCATTATGACACAGTACAGAACATTCATTATGAGACAGTACAGAACCTTCATTATGAGACAGTACAGAACATTCATTATGAGACAGTACAGAACCTTCATTATGAGACAGTACAGAACATTCATTATGAGACAGTACAGAACATTCATTATGAGACAGTACAGAACCTTCATTATGAGACAGTACAGAACATTCATTATGAGACAGTACAGAACATTCATTATGACACAGTACAGAACATTCATTATGAGACAGTACAGAACATTCATTATGAGACAGTACAGAACATTCATTATGAGACAGTACAGAACATTCATTATGAGACAGTACAGAACATTCATTATGAGACAGTACAGAACATTCATTATGACACAGTACAGAACCTTCATTATGAGACAGTACAGAACATTCATTATGAGACAGTACAGAACATTCATTATGAGACAGTACAGAACATTCATTATGAGACAGTACAGAACATTCATTATGAGACAGTACAGAACATTCATTATGAGACAGTACAGAACATTCATTATGAGACAGTACAGAACATTCATTATGAGACAGTACAGAACATTCATTATGAGACAGTACATTCATTATGAGACAGTACAGAACATTCATTATGAGACAGTACAGAACCTTCATTATGAGACAGTACAGAACATTCATTATGAGACAGTACAGAACCTTCATTATGAGACAGTACAGAACATTCATTATGAGACAGTAGAACATTCATTATGACACATTCATTATGAGACAGTACAGAACATTCATTATGAGACAGTACAGAACATTCATTATGAGACAGTACAGAACATTCATTATGAGACAGGACAGTACCTTAATTTCTAAGCCTGTGTCTCAATTGGCACCCTATTCCCTAAGTAGTGCACTACTTTTGACTAGGTCTATGGGGTAGTGCACCACATAGGGAAAAGGGTAACATTTGGGATGCACGAAAATACATTTGTCCACATCAGTCAGTTTAGGCTGTTTATTATCTTCCTCTATTCGTTTTTCTCAGGAGGAACGACCTCCATCAGCAGCTGGAGGTGCATGGTGATTGGCCCTGCAGGGGAGGTGAGAGGTTAAAGGTCAGATTGGACCAATCAGGCTAATTAAAAGGTGAATAATAAATAAATAACTTTAATAAAGGTGACATCAGCCCAATCACAGCATGATCTATAGGCTCTGTGACCTTCTGAGTTGAACTCCACAATGACTGGAATTATCTAAAGGGGAAGAACTCTACTACCGCTCACTGAGGAATAAAACATTTTGATACACAAAGACCCAAGTTGTAGAAGATAATAGTGTCTGCTTCCCAAATGGCACCCTATCCCCTATATTATAGTGCACTACCTTTCACCAGGGCCCATAGGGTAGTACACTACACAGGGAATAAGGGGCCATTTTGGGACACAAGCCAGTGTTGTCTTCTAGTGCACTACAAAGGGAATAGGCGGCCATTTTGGGACACAAGCCAGTGTTGTCTTCTAGTGCACTACAAAGGGAATAGGCGGCCATTTTGGGATAAAGGCTCTCTCTCAACCCTCGAGTGTCAGCAACTCTGAGCAGTGGGTAGTTACTCACTCATGACCCTGCGTGTCCAGCTGAACCTGCGGTGAACGAAGGGGAAGTAGAGCAGCAGACCGCTGAGGATGAAGATGGTACAGTACAGATACTCCAGCTCTGGCTTGTCTATGATCGGTGCTAGGACCAGGTAGCAGGACACTATCATCACCAGCACTGCTATGGGAATGGGACACTGTTGGGGACAACCAGGACATAACCACCTGTCAGTCTCACAGGAGGGATCTGGGACAGTATTGCTCTAAAAACAGGTTTAAGTGAATCTGGGATTCAGAAAAACATCAAAGCGGTTACCACCCCATTTGTTGAACCAGGAGATGTGACTGGAGAAATGGAACCACTCTAAAATGTAGAGACAGATCTATGGATGTAAGGACTGACCGTCCACGAGCTCAACATGATAGTTGTAACTACGTTCTTCCAATAGCCAAGAGATGAAGAGGACTTGGATGTATGGAAATGTGAATCTAGTCTTACCTTGACGGGCCTCTTGAGTTCCTTCCTGGTGAATCGCATGACGATGAGAGCGAGAGCTGTGAGGCCGTAGAAAGCCCACTGGGTGAAACTGAAGTAGTTGATCAGGGTGTTGATGTCTGCTGGGATAATGTAGAATACGGCCAGAATACCCTACAACCACAACAACAGGGTAAAGGTCAGGTTATAGGTTAGGCCACTGGGGGGCAGTAATGTATAAAGTGATGGGTCAGGTTATAGGTTAGGCCACAGGGGCAGTAATGTATAAAGTGATGGGTCAGGTTATAGGTTAGACCACTGGAGGGCAGTAGGTTATAGTATAAAGTGATGGGTCAGGTTATAGGTTAGGCCACAGTAATGTATAAAGTGGGGGGGTCAGTTATAGGTGTATAAAGTGATGGGTCAGGTTATAGGTTAGGCCACTGGGGGGCAGTAATGTATAAAGTGATGGGTCAGGTTATAGGTTAGGCCACTGGGGGCAGTAATGTATAAAGTGATGGGTCAGGTTATAGGTTAGTCCACTGGGGGCAGTAATGTATAAAGCAGTATAGGTTAGTGGGGGGGCATAAAAAGTGATGGGTCAGGTTATAGGTTAGGCCACTGGGGGGCAGCAGTAATGTATAAAGTGATGGGTCAGGTTATAGGTTAGGCCACAGGGGCAGTAATGTATAAAGTGATGGGTCAGGTTATAGGTTAGACCACTGGGGGCAGTAATGTATAAAGTGATGGGTCATGTTATAGGTTAGGCCACTGGAGGGCAGTAATGTATAAAGTGATGGGTCGGGTTATAGGTTAGACCACTGGGGGCAGTAATGTATAAAGTGATGGGTCAGGTTATAGGTTAGGCCACTGGAGGGCAGTAATGTATAAAGCGATGGGTCAGGTTATAGGTTAGGCCACTGGGGGCAGTAATGTATAAAGTGATGGGTCAGGTTATAGGTTAGGCCACTGGGGGCAGTAATGTATAAAGTGATGGGTCGGGTTATAGGTTAGACCACTGGGGGAGTAATGTATAAAGTGATGGGTCAGGTTATAGGTTAGGCCACAGGGGGCAGTGATGGGTCAGGTTATAGGTTAGGCCACTGGGGGGCAGTAATGTATAAAGTGATGGGTCAGGTTATAGGTTAGACCACTGGAGGGCAGTAATGTATAAAGTGATGGGTCAGGTTATAAGTTAGACCACTGGGGGCAGTAATGTATAAAGTGATGGGTCAGGTTATAGGTTAGGCCACTGGGGGCAGTAATGTATAAAGTTATGGGTCGGGTTATAGGTTAGACCACTGGGGGCAGTAATGTATAAAGTGATGGGTCAGGTTATAGGTTAGGCCACAGGGGGCAGTAATGTATAAAGTGATGGGTCAGGTTATAGGTTAGACCACTGGGGGCAGTAATGTATAAAGTGATGGGTCAGGTTATAGGTTAGGCCACTGGGGGCAGTAATGTATAAAGTGATGGGTCGGGTTATAGGTTAGGCCACTGGGGGGCAGTAATGAATAAAGTGATGGGTCAGGTTATAGGTTAGGCCACTGGGGGGCAGTAATGGATCAGGTTATAGGCACATTATTCTTTTTATAATTCTGCAAGCTCTGTCAAGTTGGTTGTTGATCATTGCTATAATATATAATGTAATTTATCAGACACTTTTATCCAAAGCGACTTCCAGTCATTCATGCAGACATTTTATGTATGTTTCTTCCTGGGAACCTACTGTCTTTGCACTGCAAGCACCATGCTCTACCAACTGATGTGCAGAGATTCTCAACACGATTTAAGTCCAAACTGTAACCAGGCCACTCAGGAACATTCAAAGTCTTCTTGTTAACAACATCTTAAGGGTCCGCCCCTTTTTTTCATTTTTTGCCTAAAATTACATACCCAAATATAACTGCCTGTAACTCAGGCCTTGAAGCAAGCATGTGCATATTCTTGGTACCATTTGAAAGGAAACACTTTGAAGTTTATGTCAATGTGGAAGGAATGTTGGAGAATATAACACAATAGGTCTGGCAAAAGATAATACAAAGAAAAAAATACCCTTTTTTTGTACCATCATCTTGGAAATGCAAGAGAAAATCCATAATGTATTATTCCAGCCCAGGTGCAATTTAGATTTTGGCCACTAGTTAGCAGCAGTGTGTTTGCAAAGTCAGACTGATCAAATGAACCTTTGCATTTCTGTTCAAAATTTGTCCTGGCAAATGTTCTTGTTACTTACAACCTCATGCTAATCACATTAGCCTACGTTAGCTCACCCATCCCCTGAAAGGGTAAACGATCCCGAAGAAGTTAAGCATCTCCAGTGTATATTTGGCCTTGTGTTTTTGGTTATTGACCTGCTGAAAGGTGAATTTGTCTCCCAGTGTTTGTTGGAAAGCAGACTGAACCAGGTCACCACCATGCTGGAAAATATGAAGACTGGTGCTCAGTCATGTGACGTGTTTAACCCTACCCCTGTATCTTTGTAGTGACTGGGTGTATTTATACACCATCCAAAGTTTAATTAAAACCTTTTTGGGATAGCGGGCAGCATTTTCACTTTTGGATGAATAGCGTGCCAAGAGTGAACTGCCTCCTACTCTGTCCCAGATGCTAATATATCAATATTATTAGTAGTAGTATTGCATAGAAAACACTCGGAAGAACAGGATGATTCCATACATAGTTTGACATGTTTCTGAAGGACTGTAACAGAAGTTTTTGAGTTTTGTCTGGACGAAGTGCCTGCGCCTCATGAAGATGGTTTACTGGGCTGAACACGCTAACAACAAGTGGCTTTTTGGACATAAATTATGGACTTTATGGAACAAATCAGTCATTTATTGTCGAACTGGGATCCCTGGGAGTGCCTTCTGATGAAGATCATCAAAGGTAAGTGAATATTTATGGTGTTATTTCTAACTTTGTTGACTCTGATTTTGTGTATGTCCATTACATGGAATCCAAATCAAAATATATTTAAATTACAGGTTGTAATGCAACAAAATAGGAAAAAAAAAACACCAAGTGTGATGAATACTTTTGCACTGTATCTCAGACTTACATTGAAGATGAGGGCAGGGGAAGGAGTGTAACGCTTCAGACTGATATAGGACAAGATCTTTACCATGTGACCCTCTCTTCCTGCCACATAGGTCAACCTGAGGTGGGACAGAGCACAAACATGTCAGTTCAAACATAATATTGGCAATATGTTGAACCTGAATTTGGTTTCTTTCTTTTCACCATTTTTAACTCTGCTTTTGCTCTGTTCTTTAGAAAAGCAGATTCAATCTGTTAAACACTTTGTGACAACTGCTGATATAAAAGGGTTTTATAAAATACATTTGTTTTGATTAAATAAGATTAGCAAAAACAATGTCTTCCTGAAGTTGTCCCTTTACCTGCCGGCTGTGAAGCAGCTCCCATTGGCCGCTCCGAAGGTGGAGAAGATGACAAACACAGGGACTACCCACGACAGGGGGTACAGCACTCTGTCACCAAAAGTCTAAGGGGCAGAAGATGACAAACACAGGGACTACCCACGACAGGGGGTACAACACTCTGTCACCAAAAGTCTAAGGGGCAGAAGACGACAAACACAGGGACTACCTACCCACCCACGACCAAAAGGGGGCACAAACAAGTCCCTCCGAGGAGACAGACACTCTGTACTTGTTGTTGTAATAATGCGTCTGTCACCAAAAGTCTAAGGGGCACGACCCTCTTACCACAGCAACAGCGGGAGACTGCAGCAGTTCCGTAGCGGTCATGGCGCTGAAGTAGGCAATGTTGACCAGCACATAGCACACAGACACCAAGGGAATACCAATGATAATGGCCAGGGGAAGGTTTCTGTTAGACAGATATACATATAGAGAGAGAGAGATAGAGATTGTTATTGTGAGATAGAGAGAGAGAGAGAGATATATATAGAGAGAGTGTTAGTGTGAGATAGAGAGACTACAAACCAACACATGTTACACAGAGACCAGTGTTAGTGGATTATGTAGCACACAGATAGAGACAGAGACAGAGAGTTGATTAAACTCTTGTTGTCTCCCAAACAGGAAAGGAGGTGGCGTGTGAATGCCAAGGGAACCCAGGCTTCCCGAAAATCAGACCAATAAAACAAATACAATCATTAAAACAATGTATCTGTGGCTGAATCAATTGAAGTGGCTGAATCAATTGAAGTGGCTGAATCAATTGAAGTGGCTGAAT
>NW_026278198.1:0-4312 GCF_023373465.1 Oncorhynchus keta | reverse complement strand
GTGGAGCTAATATTCAGGGAGTACCAGATCAATGTGGAGCTATATACAGGGCTCCGGGCAGCCGAGCGGAAATGGAGGAAAACTCGCCTCCCTGCGGACCTGGCATCCTTTCACTCCCTCCTCTCTACATTTTCCTCCTCTGTCTCTGCTGCTAAAGCCACTTTCTACCATTCTAAGTTCCAAGCATCTGCCTCTAACCCTAGGAAGCTCTTTGCCACCTTCTCCTCCCTCCTGAATCCTCCCCCCCTCCCTCCTCCCTCTCTGCAGATGACTTCGTCAACCATTTTGAAAAGAAGGTCGATGACATCCGATCCTCGTTTGCTAAGTCAAACGACACCGCTGGTTCTGCTCACACTGCCCTACCCTATGCTCTGACCTCTTTCTCCCCTCTCTCTCCAGATGAAATCTCGCGTCTTGTGACGGCCGGCCGCCCAACAACCTGCCCGCTTGACCCTATCCCCTCCTCTCTTCTCCAGACCATTTCCGGAGACCTTCTCCCTTACCTCACCTCGCTCATCAACTCATCCCTGACCGCTGGCTACGTCCCTCCCGTCTTCAAGAGAGCGAGAGTTGCACCCCTTCTGAAAAAACCTACACTCGATCCCTCCGATGTCAACAACTACAGACCAGTATCCCTTCTCTCTTTTCTCTCCAAAACTCTTGAGCGTGCCGTCCTTGGCCAGCTCTACCGCTATCTCTCTCAGAATGACCTTCTTGATCCAAATCAGTCAGGTTTCAAGACTAGTCATTCAACTGAGACTGCTCTTCTCTGTATCACGGAGGCGCTCCGCACTGCTAAAGCTAACTCTCTCTCCTCTGCTCTCATCCTTCTAGACCTATCGGCTGCCTTCGATACTGTGAACCATCAGATCCTCCTCTCCACCCTCTCCGAGTTGGGCATCTCCGGCGCGGCCCACGCTTGGATTGCGTCCTACCTGACAGGTCGCTCCTACCAGGTGGCGTGGCGAGAATCTGTCTCCTCACCACGCGCTCTCACCACTGGTGTCCCCAGGGCTCTGTTCTAGGCCCTCTCTTATTCTCGCTATACACCAAGTCACTTGGCTCTGTCATAACCTCACATGGTCTCTCCTATCATTGCTATGCAGACGACACACAATTAATCTTCTCCTTTCCCCCTTCTGATGACCAGGTGGCGAATCGCATCTCTGCATGTCTGGCAGACATATCAGTGTGGATGACGGATCACCACCTCAAGCTGAACCTCAGCAAGACGGAGCTCCTCTTCCTCCCGGGGAAGGACTGCCCGTTCCATGATCTCGCCATCACGGTTGACAACTCCATTGTGTCCTCCTCCCAGAGCGCTAAGAACCTTGGCGTGATCCTGGACAACACCCTGACGTTCTCAACTAACATCAAGGCGGTGTCCCGTTCCTGTAGGTTCATGCTCTACAACATCCGCAGAGTACGACCCTGCCTCACACAGGAAGCGGCGCAGGTCCTAATCCAGGCACTTGTCATCTCCCGTCTTGATTACTGCAACTCGCTGTTGGCTGGGCTCCCTGCCTGTGCCATTAAACCCCTACAACTCATCCAGAACGCCGCAGCCCGTCTGGTGTTCAACCTTCCCAAGTTCTCTCCACGTCACCCCGCTCCTCCGCTCTCTCCACTGGCTTCCAGTTGAAGCTCGCATCCGCTACAAGACCAGGGTGCTCGCCTACGGAGCTGTGAGGGAACGGCACCTCAGTACCTCCAGGCTCTGATCAGGCCCTACACCCAAACAAGGGCACTGCGTTCATCCACCTCTGGCCTGCTCGCCTCCCTACCACTGAGGAAGTACAGTTCCCGCTCAGCCCAGTCAAAACTGTTCGCTGCTCTGGCCCCCAATGGTGGAACAAACTCCCTCACGACGCCAGGACAGCGGAGTCAATCACCACCTTCCGGAGACACCTGAAACCCCACGTACCAGGCATTTGAGGTTGATACAGTATGTTCATTAAGGCAGGGTAAAGTGACTAGGCATAAGGATAGATAATGTATTTGAGGTTGATACAGTATGTTCATTAAGGCAGGGTAAAGTGACTAGGCATAAGGATAGATAATGTATTTGAGGTTGATACAGTATGTTCATTAAGGCAGGGTAAAGTGACTAGGCATAAGGATAGATAATAATAATGTATTTGAGGTTGATACAGTATGTTCATTAAGGCAGGGTAAAGTGACTAGGCATAAGGATAGATAATAATAATGTATCTGAGGTTGATACAGTATGTTCATTAAGGCAGGGTAAAGTGACTAGGCATAAGGATAGATAATAATAAAATGTATTTGAGGTTGATACAGTATGTTCATTAAGGCAGGGTAAAGTGACTAGGCATAAGGATAGATAATGTATTTGAGGTTGATACAGTATGTTCATTAAGGCAGGGTAAAGTGACTAGGCATAAGGATAGATAATAATAATGTATTTGAGGTTGATACAGTATGTTCATTAAGGCAGGGTAAAGTGACTAGGCATAAGGATAGATAATAATGTATTTGAGGTTGATACAGTATTTGTTTATTAAGGCATAAGGATAGATAATGTATTTGGTTGAAAGTGACTAGGCATAAGGATAGATAATAATAATGTATTTGAGGTTGATACAGTATGTTCATTAAGGCAGGGTAAAGTGACTAGGCATAAGGATAGATAATAATAATGTATTTGAGGTTGATACAGTATGTTCATTAAGGCAGGTAAAGTGACTAGGCATACAGTATGTTCATTAAGGCAGGGTAATGATTTAGATAATGTATTTGAATGTATTTGAGGTTGATACAGTATGTTCATTAAGGCAGGGTAAAGTGACTAGGCATAAGGATAGATAATAATTGTATTTGAGGTTGATACAGTATGTTCATTAAGGCAGGGGATAAAGTGACTAGGCATAGATAGATAATGTATTTGAGGTTGATACAGTATGTTCATTAAGGCAGGGTAAAGTGACTAGGCATAAGGATAGATAATGTATTTGAGGTTGATACAGTATGTTCATTAAGGCAGGGTAAAGTGACTAGGCATAAGGATAGATAATAATAATGTATTTGAGGTTGATACAGTATGTTCATTAAGGCAGGGTAAAGTGACTAGGCATAAGGATAGATAATAATTAATGTATCTGAGGTTGATACAGTATGTTCATTAAGGCACGGTAAAGTGACTAGGCATAAGGATAGATAATGTATTTGAGGTTGATACAGTATGTTCATTAAGGCAGGGTAAAGTGACTAGGCATAAGGATAGATAATAATAATGTATTTGAGGTTGATACAGTATGTTCATTAAGGCAGGGTAAAGTGACTAGGCATAAGGATAGATAATGTATTTGAGGTTGATACAGTATGTTCATTAAGGCAGGGTAAAGTGACTAGGCATAAGGATAGATAATGTATTTGAGGTTGATACAGTATGTGCATTAAGGCAGGGTAAAGTGACTAGGCATAAGGATAGATAATAATAATGTATTTGAGGTTGATACAGTATGTTCATTAAGGCAGGGTAAAGTGACTCGGCATAAGGATAGATAATGTATCTGAGGTTGATACAGTATGTTCATTAAGGCAGGGTAAAGTGACTGGGCATAAGGATAGATAATGTATTTGAGGTTGATACAGTATGTTCATTAAGGCAGGGTAAAGTGACTAGGCATAAGGATAGATAATGTATTTGAGGTTGATACAGTATGTTCATTAAGGCAGGCATAAGTAAATAATGATTTGAGGTTGATACAGTATGTTCATTAAGGCATAAAGATAATAATAATGTATTTGAGGTTGATACAGTATGTTCATTAAGGCAGGGTAAAGTGACTAGGCATAAGGATAGATAATGTATTTGAGGTTGATACAGTATGTTCATTAAGGCATAAAGGATAGATAAAGTGACAGTATGTTCATTAAGGCATAGATAATAAGGATAATAATGTATTTGAGGTTGATACAGTATGTTCATTAAGGCAGGGTAAAGTGACTAGGCATAAGGATAGATAATGTATTTGAGGTTGATACAGTATGTTCATTAAGGCAGGGTAAAGTGACTGGGCATAAGGATAGATAATGTATTTGAGGTTGATACAGTATGTTCATTAAGGCAGGGTAATAGTGACTGAGGCAGTATGTTCATTAAGGATAGATAATAAGGATAGATAATGTATTTGAGGTTGATACAGTATGTTCATTAAGGCAGGGTAAATAAGTGACTGAGGCATATGTTCATTAAGGATAGATAATAATAATTATTTGAGGTTGATACAGTATGTTCATTAAGGCAGGGTAAAGTGACTGGGCATGAGGATAGATAATAATAATGTAT
>NW_026278196.1:0-883 GCF_023373465.1 Oncorhynchus keta | reverse complement strand
CTATTCCCAGATTGGTACCACTAGTGCTCCTTCCAGCTGTCTGGTAGTTTCTCCTATTCCCAGATTGGTACCACTAGTGCTCCTTCCAGCTGTCTGGTAGTTTCCCCTATTCCCAGATTGGTACCACTAGTTTCTCCTTCCAGCTGTCTGGTAGTTTCCCTATTCCCAGATTGGTAGTTTCTCCTATTCCCAGATTGGTCCTAGTGCTCCTTCCAGCTGTCTGGTAGTTTCCCCTATTCCCAGATTGGTACCACTAGTGCTCCTTCCAGCTGTCTGGTAGTTTCTCCCATTCCACTAGTGCTCCTTCCATGTCTGGTAGTTTCCACTTGGTGCTCCTTCCAGCTGTCTGGTAGTTTCTCCTATTCCCAGATTGGTACCACTAGTGCTCCTTCCAGCTGTCTGGTAGTTTCCCCTATTCCCAGATTGGTACCACTAGTGCTCCTTCCAGCTGTCTGGTAGTTTCCCTATTCCCAGATTGGTACCACTAGTGCTCCTTCCAGCTGTCTGGTAGTTTCCCCTATTCCCAGATTGGTACCACTAGTGCTCCTTCCAGCTGTCTGGTAGTTTCCCCTATTCCCAGATTGGTACCACTAGTGCTCCTTCCAGCTGTCTGGTAGTTTCTCCTATTCCCAGATTGGTACCACTAGTGCTCCTTCCAGCTGTCTGGTAGTTTCTCCTATTCCCAGATTGGTACCACTAGTGCTCCTTCCAGCTGTCTGGTAGTTTCTCCTATTCCCAGATTGGTACCACTAGTGCTCCTTCCAGCTGTCTGGTAGTTTCCCCTATTCCCAGATTGGTACCACTAGTGCTCCTTCCAGCTGTCTGGTAGTTTCCCCTATTCCCAGATTGGTACCACTAGTGCTCCTTCCAGCTGTCTGGTAGT
>NW_026278195.1:0-572 GCF_023373465.1 Oncorhynchus keta | reverse complement strand
ATAAGTATTCAGACCCTTTACTCTGTACTTTATAAGTATTCAGGCCCTTTACAACTCTGTACTTTATAAGTATTCAGACCCTTTACTCTGTACTTTATAAGTATTCAGACCCTTTACTCTGTACTTTATAAGTATTCAGACCCTTTACTCTGTACTTTATAAGTATTCAGACCCTTTACTCTGTACTTTATAAGTATTCAGACCCTTTACTCTGTACTTTATAAGTATTCAGACCCTTTACTCTGTATAAGTATTCAGACCCTTTATAATAAGTATTCAGACCCTTTACTCTATTCAGACCCTTTACTTTATATAAGTATTCAGACCCTTTACTCTGTACTTTATAAGTATTCAGACCCTTTACTCTGTACTTTATAAGTATTCAGACCCTTTACTCTGTACTTTATAAGTATTCAGACCCTTTACTCTGTACTTTATAAGTATTCAGACCCTTTACTCTGTACTTTATAAGTATTCAGACCCTTTACTCTGTACTTTATAAGTATTCAGACCCTTTACTCTGTACTTTATAAGTATTCAGACCCTTTACTCTGTACTTTATAAGTATTCAG
>NW_026278194.1:0-2826 GCF_023373465.1 Oncorhynchus keta | reverse complement strand
GTGCCTTCCTCAGGGTCAGTGTGCCATCCTCAGGGTCACTGTGCCTTCCTCAGGGTCAGTGTGCCATCCTCAGGGTCACTGTGCCTTCCTCAGGGTCAGTGTCGTCATCACTCAGGGTCACTGTGCCTTCCTCGGGGTCAGTGTGCCATCCTCAGGGTCATGTGTCTTCCTCAGGGTCAGTGTGCCATCCCCTCAGGGTCACTGTGCCTTCCGCAGGGTCAGTGTGCCTTCCTCCAGGGTCAGTGTGTCTTCCTCAGGGTCAGTGTATCTTCCTCAGGGTCACTGTGCCTTCCTCAGGGTCAGTGTGCCTTCCTCAGGGTCACTGTGTCTTCCTCAGGGTCAGTGTGCCTTCCTCAGGGTCAGTGTGTCTTCCTCAGGGTCAGTGTGCCTTCCTCAGGGTTCAGTGTGCCTTCCTCAGAGTCAGTGTGTCTTCCTCAGAGTCAGTGTGTCTTCCTCAGGGTCAGTGTGTCTTCCTCAGGGTCAGTGTGTCTTCCTCAGGGTCACTGTGCCTTCCTCAGGGTCAGTGTGTCTTCCTCAGGGTCACTGTGTCTTCCTCAGGGTCAGTGTGCCTTCCTCAGGGTCAGTGTGCCCTCCTCAGGGTCAGTGTGCCATCCTCAGGGTCACTGTGCCTTCCTCAGGGTCAGTGTGCCATCCTCAGGGTCACTGTGCCATCCTCAGGGTCAGTGTGCCATCCTCAGGGTCACTGTGCCATCCTCAGGGTCACTGTGCCTTCCTCAGGGTCAGTGTGCCATCCTCAGGGTCACAGTGCCTTCCTCAGGGTCAGTGTGCCATCCTCAGGGTCACTGTGCCTTCCTCAGGGTCAGTGTGTCATCCTCAGGGTCACTTTGCCTTCCTCAGGGTCAGTGTGCCATCCTCAGGGTCACTGTGCCTTCCTCAGGGTCAGTGTGTCATCCTCAGGGTCACTGTGTCTTCCTCAGGGTCAGTGTGCCATCCTCAGGGTCACTGTGCCTTCCGCCAGGGTCAGTGTGCCTTCCTCAGGGTCAGTGTGTCTTCCTCAGGGTCAGTGTATCTTCCTCAGGGTCACTGTGCCTTCCTCAGGGTCAGTGTGCCTTCCTCAGGGTCACTGTGTCTTCCTCAGGGTTAGTGTGCCTTCCTCAGAATCAGTTTGTCTTCCTCAGGGTCAGTGTGCCTTCCTCAGGGTTAGTGTGCCTTCCTCCAGAATCAGTGTGTCTTCCTCCAGAATCAGTGTGTCTTCCTCAGGGTCAGTGTGTCTTCCTCAGGGTCAGTGTGTCTTCCTCAGGGTCACTGTGCCTTCCTCAGGGTCAGTGTGTCTTCCTCAGGGTCACTGTGCCTTCCTCTGGGTCAGTGTGTCTTCCTCAGGGTCAGTGTGCCTTCCTCAGGGTCACTGTGTCTTCCTCAGGGTCACTGTGCCTTCCTCTGGGTCAGTGTGTCTTCCTCAGGGTCAGTGTGTCTTCCTCAGGGTCAGTGTGCCCTCCTCAGGGTCAGTGTGCCTTCCTCAGGGTCAGTGTGCCTTCCTCGGGGTCACTGTGTCTTCCTCAGGGTCAGTGTGCCTTCCTCAGGGTCATTGTGCCCTCCTCCAGGGTCAGTGTGCCATCCTCAGGGTCACTGTGCCTTCCTCAGGGTCAGTGTGCCATCCTCAGGGTCACTGTGCCATCCTCAGGGTCAGTGTGCCATCCTCAGGGTCACTGTGCCATCCTCAGGGTCACTGTGCCTTCCTCAGGGTCAGTGTGCCATCCTCAGGGTCACAGTGCCTTCCTCAGGGTCAGTGTGCCATCCTCAGGGTCACTGTGCCTTCCTCCAGGGTCAGTGTGTCATCCTCAGGGTCACTTTGCCTTCCTCCAGGGTCAGTGTGCCATCCTCAGGGTCACTGTGCCTTCCTCAGGGTCAGTGTTTCATCCTCAGGGTCACTGTGTCTTCCTCAGGGTCAGTGTGCCTTCCTCAGGGTCACTGTGTCTTCCTCAGGGTCACTGTGTCTTCCTCAGGGTCAGTGTGCCTTCCTCAGGGTCACTGTGTCTTCCTCAGGGTCAGTGTGTCTTCCTCAGGGTCACTGTGTCTTCCTTAGGGTCACTGTGTCTTCCTCAGGGTCAGTGTGCCTTCCTCAGGGTCACTGTGTCTTCCTCAGGGTCAGTGTGCCTTCCTCAGGGTCAGTGTGCCCTCCTCAGGGTCAGTGTGCCTTCCTCAGGGTCACTGTGTCTTCCTCAGGGTCACTGTGTCTTCCTCGGGGTCACTGTGTCTTCCTCAGGTTCAGTGTGCCTTCCTCAGGGTCAGTGTGCCCTCCCTCAGGGTCAGTGTGCCTTCCTCAGGGTCACTATGTCTTCCTCAGGGTCACTGTGTCTTCCTCAGGGTCACTGTGTCTTCCTCAGGGTCACTGTGTCTTCCTCAGGGTCACTGTGCCTTCCTCAGGATCAGTGTGCCTTCCTCAGGGTCACTGTGCCTTCCTCGGGGTTAGTGTGCCTTCCTCCAGAATCAGTGTGTCTTCCTCAGAATCAGTGTGTCTTCACTCAGGGTCAGTGTGTCTTCCTCAGGGTCAGTGTGTCTTCCTCAAGGTCACTGTGCCTTCCTCCAGAGTCAGTGTCTTCCTCCAGGGTCACTGTGTCTTCCTCCAGGGTCAGTGTGTCTTCCTCAGGGTCAGTGTGCCCTCCTCAGGGTCAGTGTGCCATCCTCAGGGTCACTGTGCCTTCCTCAGGGTCAGTGTGCCATCCTCAGGGTCACTGTGCCATCCTCAGGGTCAGTGTGCCATCCTCAGGGTCACTGTGCCATCCTCAAGGGTCACTGTGCCTTCCTTAGGGTCAGTGTGCCATCCTCAGGGTCACAGTGCCTTCCTCAGGGTCAGTGTGCCATCCT
>NW_026278193.1:0-7705 GCF_023373465.1 Oncorhynchus keta | reverse complement strand
CCAGAGCGACCTACAAATTGGTGCATACACCTTATGACATCCAGTGGAACAGCCACTTACAATAGTGCATCTAAATCTTTTAGGGGCGGGGGGTGAGAAGGATTACTTACCCTATCCTAGGTATTCCTTGAAGAGGTGGGGTTTCAGGTGTCTCCGGAAGGTGGTGATTGACTCCGCTGTCCTGGCGTCGTGAGGAGTTTGTTCCACCATTGGGGGCCAGAGCAGCGAACAGTTTTGACTGGGCTGAGCGGGAACTGTACTTCCTCAGTGGTAGGGTGGCGAGCAGGCCAGAGGTGGATGAACGCAGTGCCCTTGTTTGGGTGTAGGGCCTGATCAGAGCCTGGAGGTACTGAGGTGCCGTTCCCCTCACAGCTCCGTAGGCAAGCACCATGGTCTTGTAGCGGATGCGAGCTTCAACTGGAAGCCAGTGGAGAGAGCGGAGGAGCGGGGTGACGTGAGAGAACTTGGGAAGGTTGAACACCAGACGGGCTGCGGCGTTCTGGATGAGTTGTAGGGGTTTAATGGCACAGGCAGGGAGCCCAGCCAACAGCGAGTTGCAGTAATCAAGACGGGAGATGACAAGTGCCTGGATTAGGACCTGCGCCGCTTCCTGTGTGAGGCAGGGTCGTACTCTGCGGATGTTGTAGAGCATGAACTTACAGGAACGGGACACCGCCTTGATGTTAGTTGAGAACGACAGGGTGTTGTCCAGGATCACGCCAAGGTTCTTAGCGCTCTGGGAGGAGGACACAATGGAGTTGTCAACCGTGATGGCGAGATCATGGAACGGGCAGTCCTTCCCGGGAGGAAGAGGAGCTCCGTCTTGCTGAGGTTCAGCTTGAGGTGGTGATCCGTCATCCACACTGATATGTCTGCCAGACATGCAGAGATGCGATTCGCCACCTGGTCATCAGAAGGGGGAAAGGAGAAGATTAATTGTGTGTCGTCTGCATAGCAATGATAGGAGAGACCATGTGAGGTTATGACAGAGCCAAGTGACTTGGTGTATAGCGAGAATAAGAGAGGGCCTAGAACAGAGCCCTGGGGGACACCAGTGGTGAGAGCGTGGTGAGGAGACAGATTCTCGCCACGCCACCTGGTAGGAGCGACCTGTCAGGTAGGACGCAATCCAGCGTGGGCCGCGCCGGAGATGCCCAACTCGGAGAGGGTGGAGAGGAGGATCTGATGGTTCACAGTATCGAAGGCAGCCGATAGGTCTAGAAGGATGAGAGCAGAGGAGAGAGTTAGCTTTAGCAGTGCGGAGCGCCTCCGTGATACAGAGAAGAGCAGTCTCAGTTGAATGACTAGTCTTGAAACCTGACTGATTTGGATCAAGAAGGTCATTCTGAGAGAGATAGCGGTAGAGCTGGCCAAGGACGGCACGCTCAAGAGTTTTGGAGAGAAAGGAGAGAAGGGATACTGGTCTGTAGTTGTTGACATCGGAGGGATCGAGTGTAGGTTTTTTCAGAAGGGGTGCAACTCTCGCTCTCTTGAAGACGGGAGGGACGTAGCCAGCGGTCAGGGATGAGTTGATGAGCGAGGTGAGGTAAGGGAGAAGGTCTCCGGAAATGGTCTGGAGAAGAGAGGAGGGGATAGGGTCAAGCGGGCAGGTTGTTGGGCGGCCGGCCGTCACAAGACGCGAGATTTCATCTGGAGAGAGAGGGAGAAAGAGGTCAGAGCATAGGGTAGGGCAGTGTGAGCAGAACCAGCGGTGTCGTTTGACTTAGCAAACGAGGATCGGATGTCGTCGACCTTCTTTTCAAAATGGTTGACGAAGTCATCTGCAGAGAGGAGAGGAGGGGGATTCAGGAGGGAGGAGAAGGTGGCAAAGAGCTTCCTAGGGTTAGAGGCAGATGCTTGGAATTTAGAATGGTAGAAAGTGGCTTTAGCAGCAGAGACAGAGGAGGAAAATGTAGAGAGGAGGGAGTGAAAGGATGCCAGGTCCGCAGGGAGGCGAGTTTTCCTCCATTTCCGCTCGGCTGCCCGGAGCCCTGTTCTGTGAGCTCGCAATGAGTCGTCGAGCCACGGAGGCGGGAGGGGAGGACCGAGCCGGCCTGGAGGATAGGGGACATAGAGAGTCAAAGGATGCAGAAAGGGAGGAGAGGAGGGTTGAGGGAGGCAGAATCAGGAGATAGGTTGGAGAAAGTTTGAGCAGAGGGAAGAGATGATAGGATGGAAGAGGAGAGAGTAGCGGGGGAGAGAGAGCGAAGGTTGGGACGGCGCGATAGGGCAGTGTGGGAAGTGTTGGATGAGAGCGAGAGGGAAAAGGATACAAGGTAGTGGTCGGAGACTTGGAGGAGTTGCAATGAGGTTAGTGGAAGAACAGCATCTAGTAAAGATGAGGTCAAGCGTATTGCCTGCCTTGTGAGTAGGGGGAAGGTGAGAGGGTGAGGTCAAAAGAGGAGAGGAGTGGAAAGAAGGAGGCAGAGAGGAATGAGTCAAAGGTAGACGTGGGGAGGTTAAAGTCGCCCAGAACTGTGAGAGGTGAGCCGTCCTCAGGAAAGGAGCTTATCAAGTCATCAAGCTCATTGATGAACTCTCCGAGGAACCTGGAGGGCGATAAATGATAAGGATGTTAAGCTTGAAAGGGCTGGTAACTGTGACAGCATGGAATTCAAAGGAGGCGATAGACAGATGGGTAAGGGGAGAAAGAGAGAAAGACCACTTGGGAGAGATGAGGATCCCAGTGCCACCACCCCGCTGACCAGAAGCTCTCGGGGTGTGCGAGAACACGTGGGCGGACGAGGAGAGAGCAGTAGGAGTAGCAGTGTTATCTGTGGTGATCCATGTTTCCGTCAGTGCCAAGAAGTCAAGGGACTGGAGGGAGGCATAGGCTGAGATGAACTCTGCCTTGTTGGCCGCAGATCGGCAGTTCCAGAGGCTACCGGAGACCTGGAACTCCACGTGGGTCGCACGCGCTGGGACCACCAGATTAGGGTGGCCGCGGCCACGCGGTGTGGAGCGTTTGTATGGTCTGTGCAGAGAGGAGAGAACAGGGATAGACAGACACATAGTTGACAGGCTACAGAAAAGGCTACGCTAATGCAAGGAGATTGGAATGACAAGTGGACTACACGTCTCGAATGTTCAGAAAGTTAAGCTTACGTAGCAAGAATCTTATTGACTAAAATGATTAAAATGATACAGTACTGCTGAAGTAGGCTAGCTGGCAGTAGCTGCGTTGTTGACACTACACTAATCAAGTCGTTCCGTTGAGTGTAATAGTTTCTACAGTGCTACTATTCGGGGCTAGCTGGCTAGCTAGCAGTGTTGTTTACGTTACGTTGCGTTAAAAGAACGACAATAGCTGGCTAGCTAACCTAGGAAATCGCTCTAGACTACACAATTATCTTTGAAACAAAGACGGCTATGTAGCTAGCTATGTAGCTAGCTACGATCAAACAAATCAAACCGTTGTACTGTAATGAAATGAAATGAAAATGTGATACTACCTGACCGGGTTGTTGAATTCGAATCAGTAGACGTGTGTGTGGTGACGTTGGCTAGCTGTTAGCTGTTAGCTGTTGGCTAGCTAGCAGAGTCTCCTACGTTAAGGACGACAAATAGCTGGCTAGCGAACCTCAGTGAATTAAGATAATCACTCCAAGACTACACACACTAAACTACACAATTATCTTGGAAACTAAGACAGCTATGTAGCTAGCTAACACTAAACTAATCAAGTCGTTCAGTTGAGTGAATAGCACTACAGTGATGCTAATCTGTGTGCGTTAGCTAGCTCCTGGGCGAATTTTTTTTTTTTTTTATTTCACCTTTATTTAACCAGGTAGGCTAGTTGAGAACAAGTTCTCATTTGCAACTGCGACCTGGCCAAGATAAAGCATAGCAGTGTGAACAGACAACAGAGTTACACATGGAGTAAACAATTAGCAAGTCAATAACACAGTAGAAAAAATGGGCAGTCTATATACAATGTGTGCAAAAGGCATGAGGAGGTAGGCGAATAATACAATTTTGCAGATTAACACTGGAGTGATAAATGATCAGATGGGCATGTACAGGTAGAGATATTGGTGTGCAAAAGAGCAGAAAAGTAAATAAATAAAAACAGTATAAAAACAGTATGGGAATGAGGTAGGTGAAAAAGGGTGAGCTATTTACCTATAGACTATGTACAGCTGCAGCGATCGGTTAGCTGCTCGGATAGCTGATGTTTGAAGTTGGTGAGGGAGATAAAGTCTCCAACTTCAGCGATTTTACAATTCGTTCCAGTCACAGGCAGCAGAGTACTGGAACGAAAGGCGGCCAAATGAGGTGTTGGCTTTAGGGATGATCAGTGAGATACACCTGCTGGAGCGCGTGCTACGGATGGGTGTTGCCATCGTGACCAGTGAACTGAGATAAGGCGGAGCTTTACCTAGCATGGACTTGTAAATGACCTGGAGCCAGTGGGTCTGGCGACGGATATGTAGTGAGGGCCAGCCGACTAGAGCATACAAGTCGCAGTGGTGGGTGGTATAAGGTGCTTTAGTGACAAAACGGATGGCACTGTGATAGACTGCATCCAGTTTGCTGAGTAGAGTGTTGGAAGCCATTTTGTAGATGACATCGCCGAAGTCGAGGATCGGTAGGATAGTCAGTTTTACTAGGGTAAGCTTGGCAGCGTGAGTGAAGGAGGCTTTGTTGCGGAATAGAAAGCCGACTCTGGATTTGATTTTTGATTGGAGATGTTTGATGTGAGTCTGGAAGGAGAGTTTGCAGTCTAGCCAGACACCTAGGTACTTATAGATGTCCACATATTCAAGGTTGGAACCATCCAGGGTGGTGATGCTAGTCGGGCATGCGGGTGCAGGCAGCGATCGGTTGAAAAGCATGCATTTGGTTTTACTCGCGTTTAAGAGCAGTTGGAGGCCACGGAAGGAGTGCTGTATGGCATTGAAGCTCGTTTGGAGGTTTGATAGCACAGTGTCCAATGACGGGCCGAAAGTATATAGAATGGTGTCGTCTGCGTAGAGGTGGATCAGGGAATCGCCCGCAGCAAGAGCAACATCATTGATATATACAGAGAAAAGAGTCGGCCCGAGAATTGAACCCTGTGGCACCCCCATAGAGACTGCCAGAGGACCGGACAGCATGCCCTCTGATTTGACACACTGAACTCTGTCTGCAAAGTAATTGGTGAACCAGGCAAGGCAGTCATCCGAAAAGCGAGGCTGTTGAGTCTGCCGATAAGAATTTGGTGATTGACAGAGTCGAAAGCCTTGGCGAGGTCGATGAAGACGGCTGCACAGTACTGTCTTTTATCGATGGCGGTTATGATATCATTTAGTACCTTGAGTGTGGCTGAGGTGCACCCGTGACCGGCTCGGAAACCAGATTGCACAGCGGAGAAGGTACGGTGGGATTCGAGATGGTCAGTGACCTGTTTGTTGACTTGGCTTTCGAAGACCTTAGATAGGCAGGGCAGGATGGATATAGGTCTATAGCAGTTTGGGTCCAGGGTGTCTCCTCCTTTGAAGAGGGGATGACTGCGGCAGCTTTCAATCCTTGGGGATCTCAGACGATATGAAAGAGAGGTTGAACAGGCTGGTAATAGGGGTTGCGACAATGGCGGCAGATAGTTTCAGAAATAGCGGGTCCAGATTGTCAAGCCCAGCTGATTTGTACGGGTCCAGGTTTTGCAGCTCTTTCAGAACATCTGCTATCTGGATTTGGGTAAAGGAGAACCTGGAGAGGCTTGGGTGAGGAACTACGGGGGGCGGAGCTGTTGGCCGAGGTTGGAGTAGCCAGGCGGAAGGCATGGCCAGCCGTTGAGAGTGCTTATTGAAGTTTTCGATAATCATGGATTTATCGGTGGAGACCGTGTTTCTAGCCTCAGTGCAGTGGGCAGCTGGGAGGAGGTGCTCTTGTTCTCCATGGACTTCACAGTGTCCCAGAACTTTTGGAGTTGGAGCTACAGGATGCAAACTTTTGCCTGAAGAAGCTGGCCTTAGCTTTCCTGACTGACTGCGTGTATTGGTTCCTGACTTCCCTGAACAGTTGCATATCACGGGAGCTGTCGATGCTATTGCAGTCCGCCACAGGATGTTTTGTGCTGGTCGAGGGCAGTCAGGTCTGGAGTGAACCAAGGGCTGTATCTGTTCTTGGTTCTGCATTTTTGAACGGAGCATGCTTATCCAAAATGGTGAGGAAGTTACTTTTAAAGAATGACCAGGCATCCTCAACTGACGGGATGAGGTCAATGTCCTTCCAGGATACACGGGCCAGGTCGATTAGAAAGGCCTGCTCACAGAAGTGTTTTAGGGAGCGTTTGACAGTGATGAGGGGTGGTCGTTTGACTGCGGCTCCGTGGCGGATACAGGCGATGAGGCAGTGATCGCTGAGATCCTGGTTGAAGACAGCGGAGGTATATTTGGAGGGCCAGTTGGTCAGGATGACGTCTATGAGGGTGCCCTTGTTTACAGAGTTAGGGTTGTACCTGGTGGGTTCCTTGATGATTTGCGTGAGATTGAGGGCATCTAGCTTAGATTGTAGGACTGCCGGGGTGTTAAGCATATCCCAGTTTAGGTCACCTAACAGGACAAACTCTGAAGCTAGATGGGGGCGATCAATTCACAAATGGTGTCCAGGGCACAGCTGGGAGCTGACGGGGGGGTCGGTAGCAGGCGGCAACATTGAGAGACTTGTTTCTGGAGAGAGTAATTTTCAAAATTAGTAGTTCAAACTGTTTGGGTATGGACCTGGAAAGTATGACATTACTTTTGCAGGCTGTCTCTACAGTAGACTGCGACTCCGCCCCCTTTGGCAGTTCTATCTTGACGGAAGATGTTATAGTTGGGTATGGAAATCTCTGAATTTTTGGTGGCCTTCCTGAGCCAGGATTCAGACACGGCAAGGACATCAGGGTTAGCAGAGTGTGCTAAAGCAGTGAGTAAAACAAACTTAGGGAGGAGGCTTCTGATGTTGACATGCATAAAACCAAGACTTTTTCGATCACAGAAGTCAACAAATGAGGGTACCTGGGGACATGCAGGGCCTGGGTTTACCTCCACATCACCCGCGGAACAGAGAAGGAGTAGTATGAGGGTGCGGCTAAAGGCTATCAAAACTGGTCGCCTAGAGCGTTGGGGGCAGAGGATAAGAGGAGCAGGTTTCTGGGCATGGTAGAATATATTCAGGGCATAATGCGCAGACAGGGGTATGGTGGGGTGCGGGTACAGCGGAGGTAAGCCCAGGCACTGGGTGATGATGAGAGGTTGTATCTCTGGACATGCTGGTTGTAATGGGTGAGGTCACCGCATGTGTGGGGGGTGGGACAAAGGGGGTAACAGGGGTATGCAGAGTGGATCTAGGGGCTCCATTGTGAACTAAAACAATGATAACTAACCTGAACAACAGTATACAAGGCATATTGACATTTGGGAGAGACATACAGCGAGGCATACAGTAATCACAGGTGTTGAATTGGGAAAGCTAGCTAAAAACAGTAGGCGAGGCTAATCAGCTGGCACAACAAACAGCATGTAAAATGGCGTTGACTAGGCAACTGGGTCGACAGATAAAACAAACAAGCAGAATGGAGTACCGTGATTAATGGACAGTCCAGCGTGCGTCAGCTATGTAGCCAAGAGATCAGTGTCCAGGGGCAGCGGTGGATGGGCAGGGAAGCTGGGCTGGCGAGTGTTATCCACAGTGAAGGCTACGTTAGGGCGACGAAATGCGATAATTATGCAATTATGCAATT
>NW_026278192.1:0-948 GCF_023373465.1 Oncorhynchus keta | reverse complement strand
GTCTGAGGTAGACCTAAACACCAGGCCCTGATCAATGCTGCTCTGTATCTAAACACCAGGCCCTGATCAATACTGCTCTGTATCTAAACACCAGGCCCTGATCAATACTGCTCTGTATCTAAACACCAGGCCCTGATCAATGCTGCTCTGTATCTAAACACCAGGCCCTGATCAATACTGCTCTGTATCTAAACACCAGGCCCTGATCAATGCTGCTCTGTATCTAAACACCAGGCCCTGATCAATGCTGCTCTGTATCTAAACACCAGGCCCTGATCAATGCTGCTCTGTCTAAACACCAGGCCCTGATCAATACTGCTCTGTATCTAAACACCAGGCCCTGATCAATGCTGCTCTGCATCTAACACCAGGCCCTGATCAATAAATCTAAACAAGGCCCTGATCAATACTGCTCTGTATCTAAACACCAGGCCCTGATCAATACTGCTCTGTATCTAAACACAGGCCCTGAGGCCTGTATCTAAACACCAGGCCTGATCAATGCTGCTCTGTATCTAAGCCCCCTGAGGCCTGTATCTAAACACCCAGGCCCTGATCAATGCTGCTCTGCATCTAAACACCAGGCCCTGATCAATACTGCTCTGTATCTAAACACCAGGCCCTGATCAATGCTGCTCTGTATCTAAACACCAGGCCCTGATCAATGCTGCTCTGTATCTAAACACCAGGCCCTGATCAATACTGCTCTGTATCTAAACACCAGGCCCTGATCAATGCTGCTCTGTATCTAAACACCAGGCCTGTTTAATGAAATGCCCCAGGCCCTGATCAATACTGCTCTGTATCTAAACACCAGGCCCTGATCAATGCTGCTCTGCATCTAAACACCAGGCCCTGATCAATACTGCTCTGTATCTAAACACCAGGCCTGATCAATACTGCTCTGTATCAGCCATAAACACCCAGGCCCTGATCAATGCTGCTCTG
>NW_026278191.1:0-3584 GCF_023373465.1 Oncorhynchus keta | reverse complement strand
ACATTTACATTTACGGAGGTACTGAGGTGCCGTTCCTCACAGCTCCGTAGGCGAGCACCATGGTCTTGTAGCGGATGCGAGCCTAACTGGAAGCCAGTGGAGAGAGCGGAGGAGCGGGGTGACGGAGAGAACTTGGGAAGGTTGAACACCAGACGGGCTGCGGCGTTCTGGATGAGTTGTAGGGTTTAATGGCACAGGCAGGGAGCCCAGCCAACAGCGAGTTGCAGTAATCAAGACGGAGATGACAAGTGCCTGGATTAGGACCTGCGCCGCTTCCTGTGTGAGGCAGGGTCGTACTCTGCGGATGTTGTAGAGCATGAACCTACAGGAACGGGACACCGCCTTGATGTTAGTTGAGAACGTCAGGGTGTTGTCCAGGATCACGCCAAGGTTCTTAGCGCTCTGGGAGGAGGACACAATGGAGTTGTCAACCGTGATGGCGAGATCATGGAACGGGCAGTCCTTCCCCGGGAGGAAGAGGAGCTCCGTCTTGCTGAGGTTCAGCTTGAGGTGGTGATCCGTCATCCACACTGATATGTCTGCCAGACATGCAGAGATGCGATTCGCCACCTGGTCATCAGAAGGGGGAAAGGAGAAGATTAATTGTGTGTCGTCTGCATAGCAATGATAGGAGAGACCATGTGAGGTTATGACAGAGCCAAGTGACTTGGTGTATAGCGAGAATAAGAGAGGGCCTAGAACAGAGCCCTGGGGACACCAGTGGTGAGAGCGCGTGGTGAGGAGACAGATTCTCGCCACGCCACCTGGTAGGAGCGACCTGTCAGGTAGGACGCAATCCAAGCGTGGGCCGCGCCGGAGATGCCCAACTCGGAGAGGGTGGAGAGGAGGATCTGATGGTTCACAGTATCGAAGGCAGCCGATAGGTCTAGAAGGATGAGAGCAGAGGAGAGAGAGTTAGCTTTAGCAGTGCGGAGCGCCTCCGTGATACAGAGAAGAGCAGTCTCAGTTGAATGACTAGTCTTGAAACCTGACTGATTTGGATCAAGAAGGTCATTCTGAGAGAGATAGCGGTAGAGCTGGCCAAGGACGGCACGCTCAAGAGTTTTGGAGAGAAAAGAGAGAAGGGATACTGGTCTGTAGTTGTTGACATCGGAGGGATCGAGTGTAGGTTTTTTCAGAAGGGGTGCAACTCTCGCTCTCTTGAAGACGGAGGGACGAGCCAGCGGTCAGGGATGAGTTGATGAGCGAGGTAAGGTAAGGGAGAAGGTCTCCGGAAATGGTCTGGAGAAGAGAGGAGGGGATAGGGTCAAGCGGGCAGGTTGTTGGGCGGCCGGCCGTCACAAGACGCGAGATTTCATCTGGAGAGAGAGGGGAGAAAGAGGTCAGAGCATAGGGTAGGGCAGTGTGAGCAGAACTAGCGGTGTCGTTTGACTTAGCAAACGAGGATCGGATGTCATCGACCTTCTTTTCAAAATGGTTGACGAAGTCATCTGCAGAGAGGGAGGAGGGAGGGGGAGGATTCAGGAGGGAGGAGAAGGTGGCAAAGAGCTTCCTAGGGTTAGAGGCAGATGCTTGGAATTTAGAATGGTAGAAAGTGGCTTTAGCAGCAGAGACAGAGGAGGAAAATGTAGAGAGGAGGGAGTGAAAGGATGCCAGGTCCGCAGGGGAGGCGAGTTTTCTCCATTTCCGCTCGGCTGCCCGGAGCCCTGTTCTGTGAGCTCGCAATGAGTCGTCGAGCCACGGAGCGGGAGGGGAGGACCGAGCCGGCCTGGAGGATAGGGGGACATAGGGAGTCAAAGGATGCAGTAAGGGAGGAGAGGAGGGTTGAGGAGGCAGAATCAGGAGATAGGTTGAGAAAGTTTGAGCAGAGGGAAGAGAAGATAGGATGGAAGAGGAGAGAGTAGCGGGGAGAGAGAGCGAAGATTGGGACGGCGCGATACCATCCGAGTAGGGGCAGTGTGGGAAGTGTTGGATGAGAGCGAGAGGGAAAAGGATACAAGGTAGTGGTCGGAGACTTGGAGGGGAGTTGCAATGAGGTTAGTGGAAGAACAGCATCTAGTAAAGATGAGGTCAAGCGTATTGCCTGCCTTGTGAGTAGGGGGAGGGTGAGAGGGTGAGGTCAAAAGAGGAGAGGAGTGGAAAGAAGGAGGCAGAGAGGAATGAGTCAAAGGTAGACGGGGGAGGTTAAAGTCGCCCAGAACTGTGAGAGGTGAGCCAGTCCTCAGGAAAGGAGCTTATCAAGGCATCAAGCTCATTGATGAACTCTCCGAGGGAACCTGGAGGGCGATAAATGATAAGGATGTTAAGCTTGAAAGGGCTGGTAACTGTGACAGCATGGAATTCAAAGGAGGCAATAGACAGATGGGTAAGGGAGAAAGAGAGAAAGACCACTTGGGAGAGATGAGGATCCCGGTGCCACCACCCCGCTGACCAGAAGCTCTCGGGTGTGCGAGAACACGTGGGCGGACGAGGAGAGAGCAGTAGGAGTAGCAGTGTTATCTGTGGTGATCCATGTTTCCGTCAGTGCCAAGAAGTCAAGGGACTGGAGGGAGGCATAGGCTGAGATGAACTCTGCCTTGTTGGCCGCAGATTGGCAGTTCCAGAGGCTACCAGAGACCTGAACTCCACGTGGGTCGTACGCGCTGGGACCACCAGGTTAGGTGGTCGCGCCACGCGGTGTGGAGCGTTTGTATGGTCTGTGCAGAGAGGAGAGAACAGGGATAGACAGACACATAGTTGACAGGCTACAGAAAAGGCTACGCTAATGCAAGGAAATTGAATGACAAGCGGACTACACGTCTCGAATGTTCAGAAAGTTAAGCTTACGTAGCAAGAATCTTATTGACTAAAATGATTAAAATGATACAGTACTGCTAAAGTAGGCTAGCTGGCAGTAGCTGCGTTGTTGACACTACACTAATCAAGTCGTTCCGCTGAGTGTAATAATTCTACAGTGCTGCTATTCGGGGCTAGCTGGCTAGCTAGCAGTGTTGTTTACGTTACGTTGAGTTAAAAGAACGACAATAGCTGGCTAGCTAACCTAGGGAATCGGTCTAGACTACACAATTATCTTTGAAACAAAGACGGCTATGCAGCTAGCCACGATCAAACAAATCAAACCGCTGCACTGCAATGAAACGAAAATGTGAAACCACCTGACCGGGTTGTTGAATTCAAAACAGCAGACGTTGGCTAGCTGTTAGCAGTTAGCTGTTGGCTAGCTAGCAGAGTCTCCTACGTTAAGGACGACAAATAGCTGGCTAGCGAACCTCAGTGAATTAAGATAATCACTCCAAGGCTACACACACTAACTACACAATTATCTTGGAAACAAAGACAGCTATGTAGCTAGCTAACACTGAACTAATCAAGTCGTGATAGTTGGAGTGAATAGCACTACAGTGATGCTAATCTGTGTAGCGTGATGCTAGCTCCTGCCAGTCTCTGGCGAATAGCAGTGAAGGCTACGTTAGGGGATGACGAAATACGATAATTATGCAATTATCTCTGATACAAGGACGGCTATGTAGCTAGCTAAGAAGAATTGCTAAGATTAGACAAATCAACCGTTGTACTATAATGAAATGTAATGAAAAAGTTATAAAAAGTTATACAACCTGCAG
>NW_026278190.1:0-763 GCF_023373465.1 Oncorhynchus keta | reverse complement strand
TCCTTCTTAGAACAGAATCTCAACACCAGACTGATCCATCTTAGAGCAGAATCTCAACACCAGACTGATCCTTCTTAGAACAGAATCTCAACACCAGACTGATCCTTCTTAGAACAGAATCTCAACACCAGACTGATCCTTCTTAGAGCAGAATCTCAACACCAGACTGATCCTTCTTAGAGCAGAATCTCAACACCAGACTGATCCTTCTTAGAACAGAATCTCAACACCAGACTGATCCTTCTTAGAGCAGAATCTCAACACCAGACTGATCCTTCTTAGAACAGAATCTCAACACCAGACTGATCCATTCTTAGAACAGAATCTCAACACCAGACTGATCCTTCTTAGAACAGAATCTCAACACCAGACTGATCCTTCTTAGAACAGAATCTCAACACCAGACTGATCCTTCTTAGAACAGAATCTCAACACCAGACTGATCCTTCTTAGAGAAGAATCTCAACACCAGACTGATCCTCCTGGTAGAACAGAATCTCAACATCAGACTGATCCTCCTTAGAACAGAATCAACACCAGACTGATCCTTCTTAGAACAGAATCTCAACACCAGACTGATCCTTCTGAGAGCGAGAATCTCAACACCAGACTGGTCCATCTTAGAGCAGAATCTCAACACCAGACTGATCCTCTTAGAGCAGAATCTCAACACCAGACTGATCCTCCTGAGAACAGAATCTCAACACCAGACTGGTCCATCTTAGAGCTTCTAGAACAGAATCTCAACACCAGACTGATCCTC
>NW_026278189.1:282500-283601 GCF_023373465.1 Oncorhynchus keta | reverse complement strand
GAGGCTGAGGGGAGGAGGGGTGAGGGAGAGAGAGAGGGAGGAGGTCTGAGGGGAGGAGGGTGAGGGGGGAGAGGGGGAGGAGGGGCTGAGGGGAGAGGGGCGGAGGGAGAGAGAGGGAGGAGGCTGAGAGGAGGAGGGGTGAGGGAGGGAGAGAGAGGAGGAAGGAGGCTGAGGGGAGGACGGGGGGAGGGAGGAGGCTGAGGGGAGGGGGAGGGAGGAGGCTGAGAGGAGAGGAGAGGAGAGGGACAGGAGAGGAGAGGGAGGGGAGAGGAGAGGAGAGCGAGGGGCTGGGATGAGGGAAGGGGGGTGGCAGACTGCCATAGACAGACATTTCCAGAGAAGACAACCCCTTAGCCACTGCCTGTTCACCCCACTATCATCCAGAAGGCGAGGTCAGTACAGGTGCATCAAAGCAGGTAGGCCAGTTGAGAACAAGTTCTCCTTTACAACTGCGACCTGGCCAAGATAAAGCAAAGCAGTGCGACACAAACAACAACACAGAGTTACACATGGAGTAAACAAACATACAGTCAATAACACAATAGAAAAAAAACCTGTCTCATGACCATCAGACTGTTAAACAGACATCACTAACTCAGACAGGCTGCTGCCAACATACAGACATGAAATCTCTGGCCACTTTAATAAATGGATCACTAGTCACTTTAATAATGTTTACATATCTTACATTACTCATCTCATAAGTATATACTCTATTCTACCCTATATCTTAGGCTATAACACTCTGATATTGCTTGTCCAGATATTAGATATTCTTAATTCCATTCCTTTGGATGTGTGTGTTGGGCCGTTGGATATTACTGCACTGTCGGAACTAGAAGCACAAGCAGTTCACTGCACTGTCGGAACTAGAAGCACAAGCAGTTCACTGCACTGTCTGAACTAGAAGCACAAGCAGTTCACTGCACTGTCGGAACTAGAAGCACAAGCAGTTCACTGCACTGTCTGAACTAGAAGCACAAGCAGTTCACTGCACTGTCGGAACTAGAAGCACAAGCAGTTCACTGCACTGTCGGAACTAGAAGCACAAGCAGTTCACTGCACTGTCGGAACTAGAAGCACAAGCAGTTCACTGCACTG
>NW_026278189.1:232500-277500 GCF_023373465.1 Oncorhynchus keta | reverse complement strand
AGGACAGGGACTGAGGAGAGGACAGGGGCTGAGGAGAGACTGGGGAGGACAGGGGCTGAGGAGAGGACAGGGGCTGAGGGAGGAGGAGGCTGGGGAGGACAGATGCTGAAGAGAGGAGAGGCTGGGGAGAGGAGGCTGGGGAGAGGAGGGACTGGGGAGGATAGGGACTGGGATCTCCTCTGTCTCCTCACCTCTGTCTCCTCTCCTCTATCTCCTCTCCTCTGTCTCCTCTCCCATGTCTCCTCTCCTCTGTCTCCTCTCCCATGTCTCCTCTCCTCTGTCTCCTCTCCTCTGTCTCCTCTCCCATGTCTCCTCTCCTCTGTCTCCTCTCCTCTGTCTCCTCTCCCATGTCTCCTCTCCTCTATATCCTCTCCTCTGTCTCCTCTCCTCTGTCTCCTCTCCCATGTCTCCTCTCCTCTATCTCCTCTCCTCTATCTCCTCTCCTCTGTCTACTCTCCCTGTCTCCTCTCCTCTGTCTCCTCTCCTCTATCTCCTCTCCTCTGTCTCCTCTCCCATGTCTCCTCTCCTCTATCTCCTCTCCTCTATCTCCTCTCCCCTGTCTCCTCTCCTCTGTCTACTCTCCCCTGTCTCTCTCCTCTGTCTCCTCTCCTCTATCTCTCTCCTCTGTCTCCTCTCCCATGTCTCCTCTCCTCTATCTCCTCTCCTCTGTCTCCTCTCCTCTGTCTCCTCTCCCATGTCTCCTCTCCTCTATCTCCTCTCCTCTATCTCCTCTCCTCTATCTCCTCTCCTCTGTCTCCTCTCCCCTGTCTCCTCTCCTCTGTCTCCTCTCCTCTATCTCCTCTCCTCTGTCTCCTCTCCTCTGTCTCCTCTCCTCTGACTCCTCTCCTCTGTCTCCTCTCCTCTATCTCTTCTCCTCTGTCTCCTCTCCTCTGTCTCCTCTCCTCTGTCTCCTCTCCTCTATCTCCCCTCCCATGTCTCCTCTCCTCTATCTCCTCTCCTCTGTCTCCTCTCCTCTATCTCCTCTCCTCTATCTCCCCTCCCATGTCTCCTCTCCTCTGTCTCCTCTCCTCTATCTCCCTCCCATGTCTCCTCTCCTCTGTCTCCTCTCCTCTATCTCCTCTCCCATGTCTCCTCTCCTCTGTCTCCTCTCCTCTGTCTCCTCTATCTCCTCTCCTCTATCTCCTCTCCTCTGTCTCCTCTCCTCTATCTCCTCTCCTCTATCTCCTCTCCTCTGTCTCCTCTCCTCTATCTCCTCTCCTCTATCTCCTCTCCTCTGTCTCCTCTCCTCTATCTCCTCTCCTCTATCTCCTCTCCTCTATCTCCTCTCCTCTGTCTCCTCTATCTCCTCTCCTCTGTCTCCTCTCCTCTATCTCCTCTCCTCTATCTCCTCTCCTCTATCTCCTCTCCTCTGTCTCCTCTCCTCTATCTCCTCTCCTCTGTCTCCTCTCCTCTATCTCCTCTCCTCTGTCTCCTCTCCTCTATCTCCTCTCCTCTGTCTCCTCTCCTCTATCTCCTCTCCTCTATCTCCTCTCCTCTGTCTCCTCTCCTCTATCTCCTCTCCTCTGTCTCCTCTCCTCTATCTCCTCTCCTCTGTCTCCTCTCCCCTGTCTCCTCTCCTCTGTCTCCTCTCCTCTATCTCCTCTCCTCTATCTCCTCTCCTCTATCTCCTCTCCTCTGTCTCCTCTCCCCTGTCTCCTCTCCTCTATCTCCTCTCCTCTGTCTCCTCTCCTCTATCTCCTCTCCTCTATCTCCTCTCCTCTGTCTCCTCTCCTCTATCTCCTCTCCTCTGTCTCCTCTCCTCTGTCTCCTCTCCTCTATCTCCTCTCCTCTATCTCCTCTCCTCTATCTCCTCTCCTCTATCTCCTCTCCTCTGTCTCCTCTCCCCTGTCTCCTCTCCTCTGTCTCCTCTCCTCTGTCTCCTCTCCCATGTCTCCTCTCCTCTATATCCTCTCCTCTGTCTCCTCTCCTCTGTCTCCTCTCCCATGTCTCCTCTCCTCTATCTCCTCTCCTCTATCTCCTCTCCTCTGTCTACTCTCCCCTGTCTCCTCTCCTCTCTGTCTCCTCTCCTCTATCTCCTCTCCTCTGTCTCCTCTCCCATGTCTCCTCTCCTCTATCTCCTCTCCTCTATCTCCTCTCCCCTGTCTCCTCTCCTCTGTCTACTCTCCCTGTCTCCTCTCCTCTGTCTCCTCTCCTCTATCTCCTCTCCTCTGTCTCCTCTCCCATGTCTCCTCTCCTCTGTCTCCTCTCCTCTGTCTCCTCTCCTCTGTCTCCTCTCCCATGTCTCCTCTCCTCTATCTCCTCTCCTCTATCTCCTCTCCTCTATCTCCTCTCCTCTGTCTCCTCTCCCTGTCTCCTCTCCTCTGTCTCCTCTCCTCTGTCTCCTCTCCTCTGTCTCCTCTCCTCTGTCTCCTCTCCTCTGTCTCCTCTCCTCTGTCTCCTCTCCTCTATCTCCTCTCCTCTGTCTCCTCTCCTCTGTCTCCTCTCCTCTGTCTCCTCTCCTCTGTCTCCCCTCCCATGTCTCCTCTCCTCTATCTCCTCTCCTCTGTCTCCTCTCCTCTATCTCCTCTCCTCTATCTCCCCTCCCATGTCTCCTCTCCTCTGTCTCCTCTCCTCTATCTCCCCTCCCATGTCTCCTCTCCTCTGTCTCCTCTCCTCTATCTCCTCTCCCATGTCTCCTCTCCTCTGTCTCCTCTCCTCTGTCTCCTCTATCTCCTCTCCTCTATCTCCTCTCCTCTGTCTCCTCTCCTCTATCTCCTCTCCTCTATCTCCTCTCCTCTGTCTCCTCTCCTCTATCTCCTCTCCTCTGTCTCCTCTCCTCTGTCTCCTCTCCTCTATCTCCTCTCCTCTATCTCCTCTCCTCTATCTCCTCTCCTCTGTCTCCTCTCCTCTATCTCCTCTCCTCTGTCTCCTCTCCTCTATCTCCTCTCCTCTATCTCCTCTCCTCTGTCTCCTCTCCTCTATCTCCTCTCCTCTATCTCCTCTCCTCTATCTCCTCTCTCTGTCTCCTCTCCTCTCTCCTCTCTCTGTCTCTCTCTCTCTCCTCTCCTCTATCTCCTCTCCTCTGTCTCCTCTCCTCTATCTCCTCTCCTCTGTCTCCTCTCCTCTATCTCCTCTCCTCTGTCTCCTCTCCCTGTCTCCTCTCCTCTGTCTCCTCTCCTCTATCTCCTCTCCTCTATCTCCTCTCCTCTGTCTCCTCCCTGTCTCCTCTCCTCTATCTCCTCTCCTCTGTCTCTCCTCTATCTCCCTCTATCTCCTCTCCTCTGTCTCCTCTCCTCTATCTCCTCTCCTCTGTCTCCTCTCCTCTGTCTCCTCTCCTCTATCTCCTCTCCTCTATCTCCTATCTCCTCTCCTCTATCTCCTCTCCTCTGTCTCCTCTCCTCTGTCTCCTCTCCCTGTCTCCTCTGTCTCCTCTCCTCTATCTCCTCTCCTCTATCTCCTCTCCTCTATCTCCTCTCCTCTGTCTCCTCTCCTCTGTCTCCTCTCCTCTATCTCCTCTCCTCTGTCTCCTCTCCCATGTCTCCTCTCCCATCACCTCTCCACTGTCTCCTCTCCTCTGTCTCCTCTCCTCTATCTCCTCTCCTCTGTCTCCTCTCCTCTGTCTCCTCTCCTCTATCTCCTCTCCTCTATCTCCTCTCCCCTGTCTCCTCTCCTCTATCTCCTCTCCTCTGTCTCCTCTCCTCTATCTCCTCTCCTCTATCTCCTCTCCTCTATCTCCTCTCCTCTGTCTCCTCTCCTCTGTCTCCTCTCCTCTGTCTCCTCTCCTCTATCTCCTCTCCTCTGTCTCCTCTCTCCCCTGTCTCCTCTCCCATGTCTCCTCTCCTCTATCTCCTCTCCTCTGTCTCCTCTCCTCTGTCTCCTCTCTCCTCTCTCCTCTGTCTCCTCTCCTCTGTCTCCTCTCCTCTGTCTCCTCTCCTCTGTCTCCTCTCCTCTGTCTCCTCTCCTCTCCTCTGTCTCCTCTCCCATGTCCTCTCCTCCCCATGTCTCCTCTCCTCTGTCTCTCTCCTCTGTCTCCTCTCCCATGTCTCCTCTCCTCTATCTCCTCTCCCATGTCTCCTCTCTCCTCTCCTCTGTCTCCTCTCCTCTATCTCCTCTCCTCTATCTCCTCTGTCTCCTCTCCTCTGTCTCCTCTCCTCTGTCTCCTCTCCTATCTCCTCTCCTGTCTCCTCTCCCATGTCTCCTCTCCTCTGTCTCCTCTCCTCTGTCTCCTCTCCCATGTCTCCTCCTCCTCTCCTCTGTCTCCTCTCCTCTGTCTCCTCTCCTCTCCCATGTCTCCTCTCCTCTGTCTCCTCTCCTCTGTCTCCTCTCCTCTCCCTCTCCTCTGTCTCCTCTCTCTCTCTATCTCCTCTCCTCTGTCTCCTCTCCCTGTCTCCTCTCCCTCTGTCTCCTCTCCCCTCTGTCTCCTCTCCTCTATCTCCTCTCCTCTATCTCCTCTCCTCTATCTCCTCTCCTCTGTCTCCTCTCCCCTGTCTCCTCTCCTCTATCTCCTCTCCTCTATCTCCTCTCCTCTATCTCCTCTCCTCTGTCTCCTCTCCTCTATCTCCTCTCCTCTGTCTCCTCTCCTCTGTCTCCTCTCATCTATCTCCTCTCCTCTATATCCTCCTCCTCTCCTCTGTCTCCTCTCCTCTATCTCCTCTCCTCTGTCTCCTCTCCCCTGTCTCCTCTCCTCTGTCTCCTCTCCTCTATCTCCTCTCCTCTATCTCCTCTCCTCTGTCTCCTCTCCTCTGTCTCCTCTCCTCTATCTCCTCTCCTCTGTCTCCTCTCCCATGTCACCTCTCCACTGTCTCCTCTCCTCTGTCTCCTCTCCTCTATCTCCTCTCCTCTGTCTCCTCTCCTCTGTCTCCTCTCCTCTATCTCCTCTCCCCTGTCTCCTCTATCTCCTCTCCTCTGTCTCCTCTCCCTATCTCCTCTCCTATCTCCTCTCCTCTATCTCCTCTCCTCTGTCTCCTCTCCTCTGTCTCCTCTCCTCTGTCTCCTCTCCTCTATCTCCTCTCCCATGTCTCCTCTCCCATGTCTCCTCTCCTCTGTCTCCTCTCCTCTGTCTCCTCTCCCATGTCTCCTCTCCTCTGTCTCCTCTCCTCTGTCTCCTCTCCTCTATCTCCTCTCCCATGTGTCCTCTGTCTCCTCTTTAAATCACAGGAGGAGGAGAATGAACTGGCCTGGCTTCAGAACCATAAGGAATGTTTCCATGACAACACTAACAGCCCACATCATATACAATAGATCAGGGTTCTCCTGTCATTCCCCGACCGGAGGCCCGTCTGTCATTCCCCGACCGGAGGCCCGTCTGTCATTCCCCTGACCGTCTGTCATTCCCGACCGGAGGCCCGTCTGTCATTCCCCGACCGGAGGCCCGTCTGTCATTCCCGACCGGAGGCCCGTCTGTCATTCCCCGACCGGAGGCCCGTCTGTCATTCCCGACCGGAGGCCCGTCTGTCATTCCCCGGGAGGCCCGTCTGTCATTCCCGACCGGAGGCCCGTCTGTCATTCCCCGACCGGAGGCCCGTCTGTCATTCCCCGACCGGAGGCCCGTCTGTCATTCCCCGACCGGAGGCCCGTCTGTCATTCCCCGACCGGAGGCCCGTCTGTCATTCCCCGACCGGAGGCCCGTCTGTCATTCCCCGACCGGAGGCCCGTCTGTCATTCCCCGACCGGAGGCCCGTCTGTCATTCCCCGACCGGAGGCCCGTCTGTCATTCCCCGACCGGAGGCCCGTCTGTCATTCCCCGATCGGAGGCCCGTCTGTCATTCCCCGACCGGAGGCCCGTCTGTCATTCCCCGACCGGAGGCCCGTCTGTCATTCCCCGACCGGAGGCCCGTCTGTCATTCTATTCACCCTCCAGAGCAAAAAAAGTATAAAATAAATATTAAGACTGTAAAAACACCAGCAAATCAAATAAGAATGGCTGTTCATTTTAGAAATGTGTTCTAAAGGATTCCCAAACATAACAGAGAGATACTGTACACATGGTCGTATACAAATATAAGGCTTGAAATGTTCATGTTTTAGTCAAATATTATATCTGTTTGGGCTTCTGGCAGAAATCTTCTTACGCCCTGACCATTCACTCAAGAAAATATGGTCCTGAGGCTGAATGTAGTTGATTATCTCTACTATATATCATCATGGTGTAGTTTATTATCTCTACTATATATAATCATGGTGCTATTGATGATCTCTAATATATATCATCATGGCGTTATTGATTATCTCAACTATATATCATCATGGTGTTATTGATGATCTCTACTATATATCATCATGGTGTAGTTTATTATCTCTACTATGTATCATTACGGTGTAGTTGATTATCTCTACTATATATCATCATGGTGTAGTTGATGATCTCTACTATATATCATCGTGGTGTAGTTTATTATCTCTACTATGTATCATTACGGTGTAGTTGATTATCTCTACTATATATCATCATGGTGTAGTTGATGATCTCTACTATATATCATTGTGGTGTAGTTTATTATCTCTACTATGTATCATTATGGTGTAGTTGATTATCTCTACTATATATCATCATGGTGTAGTTGATGATCTCTACTATATATCATCATGGTGTAGTTTATTATCTCTACTATATATCATCATGGTGTTATTGCTATCTGCCACAGTGGATAGACCCTACTGGTCTGCTATCTGCCACAGTGGATAGACCCTACTGGTCTGCTATCTGCCACAGTGGATAGACCCTACTGGTCTGCTATCTGCCACAGTGGATAGACCCTACTGGTCTGCTATCTGCCACAGTGGATAGACCCTACTGGTCTGCTATCTGCCACAGTGGATAGACCCTACTGGTCTGCTATCTGCCACAGTGGATAGACCCTACTGGTCTGCTATCTGCCACAGTGGACAGACCCTACTGGTCTGCTATCTGCCACAGTGGATAGACCCTACTGGTCTGCTATCTGCCGCAGTGGACAGACCCTACTGGTCTGCTATCTGCCACAGTGGATAGACCCTACTGGTCTGCTATCTGCCACAGTGGATAGACCCTACTGGTCTGCTATCTGCCACAGTGGATAGACCCTACTGGTCTGCTATCTGCCACAGTGGATAGACCCTACTGGTCTGCTATCTGCCACAGTGGATAGACCCTACTGGTCTGCTATCTGCCACAGTGGACAGACCCTACTGGTCTGCTATCTGCCACAGTGGACAGACCCTACTGGTCTGCTATCTGCCACAGTGGATAGACCCTACTGGTCTGCTATCTGCCACAGTGGATAGACCCTACTGGTCTGCTATCTGCCACAGTGGATAGACCCTACTGGTCTGCTATCTGCCACAGTGGATAGACCCTACTGGTCTGCTATCTGCCACAGTGGATAGACCCTACTGGTCTGCTATCTGCCACAGTGGACAGACCCTACTGGTCTGCTATCTGCCACAGTGGATAGACCCTACTGGTCTGCTATCTGCCACAGTGGATAGACCCTACTGGTCTGCTATCTGCCACAGTGGACAGACCCTACTGGTCTGCTATCTGCTGCCACAGTGGACAGACCCTACTGGTCTGCTATCTGCCACAGTGGATAGACCCTACTGGTCTGCTATCTGCCACAGTGGATAGACCCTACTGGTCTGCTATCTGCCACAGTGGATAGACCCTACTGGTCTGCTATCTGCCACAGTGGATGACCCTACTGGTCTGCTATCTGCCACAGTGGATAGACCCTACTGGTCTGCTATCTGCCACAGTGGATAGACCCTACTGGTCTGCTATCTGCCACAGTGGACAGACCCTACTGGTCTGCTATCTGAACAGTGGATAGACCCTACTGGTCTGCTATCTGAACAGTGGATAGACCCTTACTGGTCTGCTATCTGCCACAGTGGACAGACCCTACTGGTCTGCTATCTGAACAGTGGACAGACCCTACTGGTCTGCTATCTGCCACAGTGGAACAGGGTCTGCTATCTGCCACAGTGGATAGAACCTACTGGTCTGGAACAGGGTTATCTGCCACAGTGGATAGGCCAGAACAGGCCCCCTGGTTACAGTGTTTACCTTGAGGAGTGTGGCTGAGAGAGACAGGATTTTGGAGGCCCAGAGTCTATGGGTGCATCCAAATGGCCACCTAACAGGGTTATGGAACAGGGTTATGGAACAGGGTTATGGAACTGGGTTATGGGTTATGGAACAGGATTATGGGTTATGGAACAGGGTTATGGAACAGGGTTATGGGTTATGGAACAGGGCTATGGAACAGGGTTATGGAACAGGGTTATGGGTTATGGAACAGGGTTATGGAACAGGGTTATGGGTTATGGAACAGGGTTATGGAACAGGGTTATGGGTTATGGAACAGGGTTATGGAACAGGGTTATGGAACAGGGTTATGGGTTATGGAACAGGGTTATGGAACAGGGTTATGGGGGTTATGGAACAGGGTTATGGAACAGGGTTATGGGTTATGGAACAGGGTTATGGAACAGGGTTATGGGTTATGGAACAGGGTTATGGAACAGGGTTCGGGAAATGGGTTATGGAACAGGGTTATGGGTTATGGAACAGGGTTATGGAACAGGGTTATGGGTTATGGAACAGGGTTATGGAACAGGGTTATGGAACAGGGTTATGGGTTATGGAACAGGGTTATGGAACAGGGTTATGGGTTATGGAACAGGGTTATGGAACAGGATTATGGGTTATGGAACAGGGCTATGGAACAGGGTTATGGAACAGGTGTTATGGAACAGGGTTATGGAACAGGGTTATGGAACAGGGTTATGGAACAGGGCTTATGGGTTATGCAACAGGGTTATGGAACAGGGTTATGGAACAGGGTTATGGAACAGGGTTATGGGTTATGGAACAGGGTTATGGAACAGGGTTATGGAACAGGGTTATGGAACAGGGTTATGGAACAGAGTTATGGAACAGGGTTATGGAACAGGGTTATGGAATAGGGTTATGGAACAGGGTTATGGAACAGGGTTATGGAACAGGGTTATGGAACAGGGTTATGGAACAGGGTTATGGAACAGGGCTATGGAACAGGGTTATGGAACAGGGTTATGGGTTATGGAACAGGGTTATGGAACAGGGTTATGGAACAGGGTTATGGGTTATGGAACAGGGTTATGGAACAGGGTTATGGGTTATGGAACAGGGTTATGGAACAGGGTTATGGAACAGGGTTATGGAACAGGGTTATGGAACAGGGTTATGGAACAGGGTTATGGAACAGGGTTATGGGTTATGGAACAGGGTTATGGGTTATGGAACAGGGTTATGGAACAGTTATGGAACAGGGTTTGGAACAGGGTTATGGAACAGGGTTATGGAACAGGGTTATGGAACAGGGTTATGGAACAGGGTTATGGAACAGGGTTATGGAACAGGGTTATGGAACTTTATGGAACAGGGTTATGGAACAGGGTTATGGAACAGGGTTATGGAACAGGGTATGGAACAGGTTATGGAACAGGGTTATGGGTTATGGAACAGGGTTATGGGTTAAACAGGGTTATGGAACAGGGTTATGGAACAGGGTTATGGGTTATGGAACAGGGTTATGGAACAGGGTTATGGAACAGGGTTATGGAACAGGGTTATGGGTTATGGAACAGGGTTATGGGTTGTGGAACAGGGTTATGGGTTATGGAACAGGGTTATGGAACAGGGTTATGGGTTATGGAACAGGGTTATGGAACAGGGTTATGGAACAGGGTTATGGGTTAAACAGGGTTATGGAACAGGGTTATGGAACAGGGCTATGGAACAGGGTTATGGAACAGGGTTATGGAACAGGGTTATGGGTTATGGAACAGGGTTATGGAACAGGGTTATGGAACAGGGCTATGGAACAGGGTTATGGAACAGGGCTATGGAACAGGGTTATGGAACAGGGTTATGGAACAGGGTTATGGGTTATGGAACAGGGTTATGGAACAGGGTTATGGGTTATGGAACAGGGTTTTGGGTTATGGAACAGGGTTATGGAACAGGGTTATGGGTTATGGAACAGGGTTATGGAACAGGGTTATGGAACAGGGTTATGGAACAGGGTTATGGAACAGGGTTATGGAACAGGGTTATGGAACAGGGTTATGGGTTATGGAACAGGGTTATGGAACAGGGTTATGGAACAGGGTTATGGGTTATGGAACAGGGTTATGGAACAGGGTTATGGAACAGGGTTATGGAACAGGGTTATGGGTTAAACAGGGTTATGGAACAGGGTTATGGAACAGGGTTATGGAACAGGGTTATGGGTTATGGAACAGGGCTATGGAACAGGGTTATGGGTTATGGAACAGGGTTATGGAACAGGGTTATGGAACAGGGTTATGGGTTATGGAACAGGGTTATGGAACAGGGTTATGGAACAGGGTTATGGAACAGGGTTATGGAACAGGGTTATGGAACAGGGTTATGGGTTATGGAACAGGGTTATGGAACAGGGTTATGGAACAGGGTTATGGAACAGGGTTATGGGTTATGGAACAGGGTTATGGAACAGGGTTATGGAACAGGGTTATGGAACAGGGTTATGGGTTATGGAACAGGGCTATGGAACAGGGTTATGGGTTATGGAACAGGGTTATGGAACAGGGTTATGGAACAGGGTTATGGGTTATGGAACAGGGTTATGGAACAGGGTTATGGAACAGGGTTATGGAACAGGGTTATGGGTTATGGAACAGGGTTATGGGTTATGGAACAGGGCTCTGGAACAGGGTTATGGGTTATGGAACAGGGTTATGGAACAGGGTTATGGAACAGGGTTATGGAACAGGGTTATGGGTTATGGAACAGGGCTTTGGAACAGGGTTATGGGATATGGAACAGGGTTATGGGTTATGGAACAGGGTTTGGAACAGGGTTATGGGTTATGGAACAGGGTTATGGAACAGGGTTATGGAACAGGGTTATGGGTTATGGAACAGGGTTATGGGTTATGGAACAGGGTTATGGGTTATGGAACAGGGTTATGGAACAGGGTTATGGAAACAGGGTTATGGAACAGGGTTATGGAACAGGGTTATGGAACAGGGTTATGGGTTAAACAGGGTTATGGAACAGGGTTATGGAACTCAAGAGAACAGGGTTATGGAACAGGGTTAAGGTTATGGACCAGGGTTAATGGAACAGGGTTATGGGTTAAACAGGGTTATGGAACAGGGTTATGGAACAGGGTTATGTGTTATGGAACAATGGAACAGGGCTATTTATGGAACAGGGTTATGGAACAGGGTTATGGGTTATGGAACAGGGTTATGGAACAGGGTTATGGAACAGGGTTATGGAACAGGGCTATGGGTTATGGAACAGGGTTATGGAACAGGGTTATGGGTTATGGAACAGGGTTATGGGTTATGGAACAGGGTTATGGAACAGGGCTATGGGTTATGGAACAGGGTTATGGAACAGGGTTATGGGTTATGGAACAGGGTTATGGAACAGGGTTATGGAACAGGGCTATGGGTTATGGAACAGGGTTATGAAACAGGGTTATGGAACAGGGCTATGGGTTATGGAACAGGGTTATGGGTTATGGAACAGGGTTTTGGAACAGGGTAATGAAACAGGGTTATGGAACAGGGTTATGGAACAGGGCTATGGGTTATGGAACAGGGTTATGGGTTATGGAACAGGGTTATGGAACAGGGTTATGGGTTATGGAACAGGGTTATGGAACAGGGTTATGGAACAGGGTTATGGAACAGGGCTATGGGTTATGGAACAGGGTTATGGGTTATGGAACAGGGTTATGGAACAGGGTTATGGGTTATGGAACAGGGTTATGGGTTATGGAACAGGGTTATGGAACAGGGTTATGGAACAGGGTTATGGGTTATGGAACAGGGTTATGGGTTATGGAACAGGGTTATGGGTTATGGAACAGGGTTTTGGAACAGGGTTGTGGAACAGGGTTATGGAACAGGGTTATGGGTTATGGAACAGGGTTATGGAACAGGGTTATGGGTTATGGAACAGGGTTATGGGTTATGGAACAGGGTTATGGGTTATGGAACAGGGTTATGGAACAGGGTTATGGGTTATGGAACAGGGTTATGGGTTATGAAACAGGGTGGGTTATGGAACAGGGTTATGGAACAGGGTTATGGGTTATGAAACAGGGTTATGGAACAGGGTTATGGGTTAAAACAGGGTTATGGGTTATGGAACAGGGTTATGGGTTAGGAACAGGGCAGGGTTATGGAACAGGGTTATGGGTTATGGAACAGGGTTATGGAACAGGGTTATGGGTTATGGAACAGGGTTATGGGTTATGGAACAGGGCTATGGAACAGGGTTATGGAACAGGGTTATGGAACTGGGTTATGGAACAGGGTTATGGGTTATGGAACAGGGTTATGGAACAGGGTTATAGGTTATGGAACAGGGTTATGGGTTATGGAACAGGGTTATGGGTTATGGAACAGGGTTATGGGTTATGGAATAGACTTTGTGACTCAGTTGTTGACTTTGTTACAGGTGAAGAATAAACAACCCCAATCCTCATTTAAAATATATATAGACATATACACATGTTGTTTTTCCAACAAAATATTTTAAAACAGTTTTATGGTAGGCTACACGTACTCAAGAGAACAGTTTTAAACTGAGACTAAACAACGGCATCTATAAAAACAACAGTTTATGACACAACAGCCCAGTTATAGTAACAGATCTCCATATCCAGATACAGCTGACATTTGGGTTTGGATCTGGGTCAGAGCCGGGTCTAGACAGGGGCAGTTCTGGGGGGTTACAGAGAGAGGGAAGCCCTGCTCTGAGTCAGTGAGAGGCAAGACAGTGCGTCAGTGTTCGAGGGGAATCCACAATTACTCACCGACAGTGAAATGTGAGACGGGTGAAAGTGGTTGTGAAGTGGCGACCGCTGACACCATTCAGATAGAGCCAGGGGGTGTTTTTAGCCCCTGTCTACTACACTGAGGCTTCTACAGTCGGTCCTAGGCGACCGCTGACACCACTCAGATAGAGCCAGGGGTGTTTTTAGCCCCTGTCTACTACACTGAGGCTTCTACAGTCGGTCCTAGGCGACCGCTGACACCACTCAGATAGAGCCAGGGGGTGTTTTTAGCCCCTGTCTACTACACTGAGGCTTCTACAGTCGGTCCTAGGCGACCGCTGACACCACTCAGATAGAGCCAGGGGGTGTTTTTAGCCCCTGTCTACTACACTGAGGCTTCTACAGTCGGTCCTAGGCGACCGCTGACACCACTCAGATAGAGCCAGGGGGTGTTTTTAGCCCCTGTCTACTACACTGAGGCTTCTACAGTCGGTCCTAGGCGACCGCTGACACCACTCAGATAGAGCCAGTGGGTCCTATCTCTGTCGGTCCTAGGCGACCGCTGACACCACTCAGATAGAGCCAGGGGGTGTTTTTAGCCCCTGTCTACTACACTGAGGCTTCTACAGTCGGTCCTAGGCGACCGCTGACACCACTCAGATAGAGCCAGGGGGTGTTTTTAGCCCCTGTCTACTACACTGAGGCTTCTACAGTCGGTCCTAGGCGACCGCCGACACCACTCAGATAGAGCCAGGGGGTGTTTTTAGCCCCTGTCCCCTGGGGTTTAGTCCTATCTTCTACAGTCGGTCCTAGGGTTAACAGAGATGGTTCTCCCTCTCTGTCAAATCAGTCCAAAACATATGTCCTGGGTCAACTCAGTCCAAAACATATGTCCTGGGTCAACTCAGTCCATAACATATGTCCTGGGTCAACTCAGTCCAAAACATATGTCCTGGGTCAACTCAGTCTAATACATATGTCCTGGGTCAACTCAGTCCAAAACATATGTCCTGGGTCAACTCAGTCCATAACATATGTCCTGGGTCAACTCAGTCCAAAACATATGTCCTGGGTCAACTCAGTCCAAAACATATGTCCTGGGTCAACTCAGTCTAAAACATATGTCCTGGGTCAACTCAGTCTAATACATATGTCCTGGGTCAAATCAGTCCAAAACATATGTCCTGGGTCAACTCAGTCTAAAACATATGTCCTGGGTCAACTCAGTCTAATACATATGTCCTGGGTCAACTCAGTCCAAAACATATGTCCTGGGTCAACTCAGTCCAAAACATATGTCCTGGGTCAACTCAGTCCAAAACATATGTCCTGGGTCAACTCAGTCCAAAACATATGCCTGGGTCAACTCAGTCCATAACATTTGTCCTGGGTCAACTCAGTCCATAACATATGTCCTGGGTCAACTCAGTCCAAAACATATGTCCTGGGTCAACTCAGTCTATAACATATGTCCTGGGTCACCAGTCCAAAACATTTGTCCTGGGTCAACTCAGAGCCTAATACATATGTCCTGGGTCAACTCCAAAACATATGTCCTGGGTTTAACTCAGTCCAAAACATAAGTCCTGGGTCAAAGGCCAAAAACATAGACTGGGTCAACTCAAATGGCCCTATAACATATGTCCTGGGTCAAATCAGTCCATAACATATGTCCTGGGTCAACTCAGTCTAAAACATAAGTCCTGGGTCAACTCAGTCCAAAACATATGTACTGGGTCAACTCAGTCCAAAACATATGTCCTGGGTCAACCAGAGCCAAAACATGGCCCCTGGGTCAACCAGTCACCCCTATGTCCTGGGTCAACTCAGTCCAAAACATAAGTCCTGGGTCAACTCAGTCCAAAACATATGTCCTGGGTCAACTCAGTCCAAAACATATGTCCTGGGTCAACTCAGTCCAAAACATATGTCCTGGGTCAACTCAGTCCAAAACATATGTACCTGGGTCAACTCAGTCCAAAACAAACCTGGCCCCAGTCTATACATAGATCCTGGGTCAACTCAGTCCAAAACATGTCCTGGGTAACCAGTCCAAATGGCCCCTATAACCAGAAAATGGCCCATAACCAGAGCCAAATGGCCCCCTATAACCAGAGCCAATACATATGTCCTGGGTCAACTCAGTCTATAACCAGAGCCAAATGGCCAACTCAGTCCAAAACATATGTCCAGAGCCAAATGGCCCCTAAACCAGAGCCAAATGGGTCAACTCAGTCCAAAACATATGTCCTGGGCCAACTGAGCCCCATAACATATGTCCTGGCCCATAACCAGAGCCAAATGGCCTGGGTCAACTCAGAGCCAAAACATGGCCTAAAATGGCCAGAGCCAAAAAATGGTCCAAAACATAAGTCCTGGCCATTTCCAAAACCAGATGCCTGGGTCAACTGTCCCCTATAACCAGAGCCAAATGGCCCATATGTCCTGGGTAACCAGAGCCAAATGGCCTCCTATAACCAGAACTCAGCCAAATGGCCCCTGGGTCAACCAACCAAAACATGAGCCTGGGTCAACTGTCCAAAACCTATGTCCTGGGTCAAATGGCCCCCTCTAATACATATGTCCTGGGCCAAATGGCAGTCTAATACATATGGCCTGGGTAACCAGAGCCAAATGGCCCCTATAACCAGAGCCAAATGGCCCCCTGGCCAACCAGTCCAAAACATATGTCCTGGGTAACCAGAGCCAAATGGTCCTATAACCAGAGCCAAATGGCCCTGGGTCAACCAGTAAAACATTTGTCCTGGGTCAACCAGAAATGCCTGGGTCAATGGTCCAAAACATATGTCCTGGGTCAACCAGTCCAATACATATGTCCTGGGTCAACTCCCTAATACATATGTCCTGGGACAACTCAGTCCAAAACATATGTCCTGGGTCAACCAGAGCCTAATACATATATCCTGGGTCAAACCAGAGCCAAAACATATGTCCTGGGTCAACTCAGTCCATAACATATGTCCTGGGTCAGAGCATATGTCCTGGGTCAACTCAGTCCAAAACATATGTCCTGGGTCAACTCAGTCTAATACATATGTCCTGGGTCAAATGGTCCAAAAGAGCATATGTCCTGGGTCAACTCAGTCCATATATCCTGGGTCAAATGGTCCATAACCATATGTCCTGGGTCAACTCAGTCCAAATGGTCCTATAACCAGAGCCAAATATGTCCTGGGTCAACTCAGTCCAAAACATATGTCCTGGGTCAACTGGTCCAAAACATATGTCCTGGGTCAACCAGTCCAGCCATATGTCCTGGGTCAAATCAGTCCATAACATATGTCCTGGGTCAACCAGAGCCAAATGGCCTGGGTCAACTCAGTCTAATACATATGTCCAGGGTCAAATGGCTCAGTCCAAAACATGTCCTGGGTCAAATCAGTCCAAAACATATGTCCTGGGTCAACTTTAACAGAGCCAAAACATGGCCTGGGTCAACTCAGTCCAAAACATATGTCCTGGGTCAGCCAGTCTAATGGTCCTGGGTCAACTCAGTCTAAAACATATGTCCAAATGGCCCCATATGTCCTGGGTCAGAGCCAAATGGCCCCTGGGTCAACCAGAGCCAAAACATATGTCCTGGGTCAACTCAGTCTAATACATATGTCCAGGGCCAAATCAGCCAAAACATGGTCCTGGGTCAACTCAGTCCAAAACATATGTCCTGGGTCCTATAACAGTCCAAAACATATGTCCTGGGTCAACTCCAGTCTAATACATATGTCCAGAGCCAAATGTCCTGGGTCAACTCAGTCCAAAACATATGTCCTGGGTCAACCAGAGCCAAAACATATGTCCTGGGTCAACTCAGTCTAATACATATGTCCTGGGTCAACTCAGTCCATAACATATGTCCTGGGTCAAATCAGTCTAAAACATATGTCCTGGGTCAACCAGTCTAATACATATGTCCTGGGTCAACTCAGTCCAAAACATATGTCCTGGGTCAACTCAGTCCAAAACATATGTCCTGGGTCAACTCAGTCCATAACATATGTCCTGGGTCAGTCCAAAACATGGTCCTGGGTCAACTCAGTCTAATACATATGTCCTGGGTCCCCCTATAACTCAGTCCATAACATATGTCCCCCTGGGTCAACTCAGTCTAATACATATGTCCTGGGTAACCAGTCCAAAACATATGTCCTGGGCCAATGGCCTGGGTCAACTCAGTCCAAAACATTTGTCCTGAGCCAAATGGTCCCCATATGTCCAGGGCCAAATGGTCCAAAACATATGTCCTGGGTCAACCAGAGCCAAATATGTCCTGGGTCAACTCAGTCCAAAACATATGTCCTGGGTCAACTCAGCCAAAACATATGTCCTGGGTCAACTCAGTCCAAAACATATGTCCTGGGTCCAAGCTCAGTCCAAAACAATGTCCTGGGTCAACTCAGTCTAAAACATATGTCCAGAGCCAAATGGCAGTCTAATACATATGTCCTAAGTCCAAAACATATGTCCTGGGTCAAATGTCTAATACATATGGCCTGGGTCAACTCAGTCCAAAACATATGTCCTGGGTCAACTCAGCCCATAACCAGAGGGTCAACTCAGTCCAAAACATATGCCCCCTATAACCAGAGCCAAATGGTCCCAACTCAGTCTAATACATATGTCCAGGGTCAACTCAGCCAAAACATATGTCCTGGGTCATAACCAGAAAAATGGCCCCATAACTCAGAGCCAAAACATATGTCCTGGGTCAACTCAGTCTAACCAGAGCCAAATGGCAACCAGTCTAATACATATGTCCAGGGTCAACTCAGCCAAAACATATGTCCTGGGTCAACCAGTCCAAAACATATGTCCTGGGTCAACCAGAGCCAATGTCCTGGGCCAACTGGTCCATAACATATGTCCTGGGTCAACCAGAGCCAAAACATATGTCCTGGGTCAACTCAGTCCAAAACAGAGGGTCAACTCAGTCTAATACATATGTCCTGGGTCAACTCATAAAACATATGTCCTGGGTCAACTCAGCCAAAACATATGTCCTGGGTCAACCAGTCCATAACATATGTCCTGAGCCAAATGTCCCAAAACATATGTCCTGGGTCCAGAGCCAAATGTCCTGGGTAACCAGTCCAAAACATATGTCCTGGGTCAACTCAGTCCAAATGTCCCCTATAACCAGAGCCAAATGGCCCCATTTAACCAGAGCCAAATGGCCCCTATAACCAGAGCCAAATGGCCCCCTATAACCAGAGCCAAATGGCCCCTATAACCAGAGCCAAATGGCCCCCTATAACCAGAGCCAAATGGCCCCTATAACCAGAGCCAAATGGCCCCCTATAACCAGAGCCAAATGGCCCATATAACCAGAGCCAAATGGCCCCCTATAACCAGAGCCAAATGGCCCCCTATAACCAGAGCCAAATGGCCCCTATAACCAGAGCCAAATGGCCTCATTTAACCAGAGCCAAATGGCCCCCTATAACCAGAGCCAAATGGCCCCCTATAACCAGAGCCAAATGGCCCCTATAACCAGAGCCAAATGGCCCCCTATAACCAGAGCCAAATGGCCCCTATAACCAGAGCCAAATGGCCCCTATAACCAGAGCCAAATGGCCCCCTATAACCAGAGCCAAATGGCCCATTTAACCAGAGCCAAATGGCCCCTATAACCAGAGCCAAATGGCCTCATTTAACCAGAGCCAAATGGCCCCTTTAACCAGAGCCAAATGGCCCCTATAACCAGAGCCAAATGGCCCCTTTAACCAGAGCCAAATGGCCCCTATAACCAGAGCCAAATGGCCCCTATAACCAGAGCCAAATGGCCCCTATAACCAGAGCCAAATGGCCCCCTTTAACCAGAGCCAAATGGCCCCTATAACCAGAGCCAAATGGCCCCTATAACCAGAGCCAAATGGCCCCTATAACCAGAGCCAAATGGCCCCTATAACCAGAGCCAAATGGCCTCATTTAACCAGAGCCAAATGTCCCCTATAACCAGAGCCAAATGGCCCCTTTAACCAGAGCCAAATGGCCCATTTAACCAGAGCCAAATGGCCTCATTTAACCAGAGCCAAATGACCCCTTTAACCAGAGCCAAATGGCCCCTTTAACCAGAGCCAAATGGCCCCCTATAACCAGAGCCAAATGGCCCCTATAACCAGAGCCAAATGGCCCCCTATAACCAGAGCCAAATGGCCCCTATAACCAGAGCCAAATGGCCCCTATAACCAGAGCCAAATGGCCCCATTTAACCAGAGCCAAATGGCCCCTATAACCAGAGCCAAATGGCCCCTATAACCAGAGCCAAATGGCCCCTATAACCAGAGCCAAATGGCCCCTTTAACCAGAGCCAAATGGCCCCTTTAACCAGAGCCAAATGGCCCCTATAACCAGAGCCAAATGGCCCCTTTAACCAGAGACAAACACAGCGTATGCATTAAATACATTCACCTACAGTACAACTCCTGGAATGTAATGTTACAGCCAAGTTGTGTGTAGGCCGAATGAGAGGGACGTTCTACTGGTGACCATATGGTAGATGGAGAGAAGTATGGTATATGGTGAGCTAACCCTGGTGAGGACCATGGAGAGAAGTATGGTGAGACAGACCCACTGGAGAGAGAAGGAGAGGAGGGAGAAAGGTAGCCTAGTGGTTAGAGCGGCAGGTAGTCTAGTGGTTAGATCGTTGGACTTGTAACCGAAAGGTTGCAATATCAAATCGAGAGAAGGATACAGAGAGAGAGAGAGAGTGACAGAGAATGAGCAGGAGCGAGAGAGAGAGATAGAATGAGGTTGAGGGAGAGAGGCATAGAGAGAGAGTAACAGAGAATGGGGGGGAGGGAGAAGCAGAGAGAGACAGAGAATGAGGAGGAGGGAGAGAGAGAGGGATACAGAGAGAGAGAGAGTGACAGAGAATGAGCAGGAGTGAGAGATAGAGATAGAATGAGGTTGAGGGAGAGAGGCAGAGAGAGAGAGTAACAGAGAATGAGCAGGAGCGAGAGAGAGAGATAGAATGAGGTTGAGGGATACAGAGAGAGAGAGACAGAGAATGAGCAGGAGCGAGAGAGAGAGATAGAATGAGGTTGAGGGAGAGAGGCATAGAGAGAGAGTAACAGAGAATGGGGGGAGGGAGAAGCAGAGAGAGACAGAGAATGAGGAGGAGGGATACAGAGAGAGAGTGACAGAGAATGAGGGGGAGGGAGAGAGAGGGGGATACAGAGAGAGAGTGACAGAGAATGAGGGGAGGGAGAGAGTGGTGTGATGTGTGTGGTGTGGTGTGATGTGTGTGGTGTGGTGTGTGGTGGTGTGGTGTGGTGGTGTGGTGGTGTGGTGTGTGGTGTGGTATGTGTGGTGTGTGGTGGTGTGTGTGGTGGTGTGGTGTGTGTGTGTGTGTGGTGTGTGGTGGTGTGGTGTGGTGTGGTGGTGTGGTGAGGTGTGTGTGTGTGTGTGGTATGGTGTGTGTGGTGTGGTATGGTGTGTGTGGTATGGTGTGTGTGGTGTGGTATGGTGTGGTGTGTGAGGTATGGTGTGTGTGGTATGGTGTGTGTGGTGTGGTGGGGTGGTGTGGGGTGGTGTGTGGTGTGGTGAGGTGTGTGTGGTGTGTGTGGTATGGTGTGTGTGGTGTGGTATGGTGTGTGTGGTATGGTGTGTGTGGTATGGTGTGTGTGTGTGGTATGGTGTGGTGTGTGTGGTATGGTGTGTGTGGTATGGTGTGTGTGGTGTGGTATGGTGTGGTGTGTGAGGTATGGTGTGTGTGGTGTGGTATGGTATGGTGTGTGTGGTATGGTGTGTGTGGTGTGGTATGGTGTGGTATGGTGTGGTGTGTGTGTGTGGTGTGGTGTGGTGTGGTGTGGTGTGGTATGGTGAGGTGTGTGTGGTGTGGTATGGTATGGTGTGGTGTGTGTGGTGTGGTGTGGTGTGGTGTGTGAGGTGTGTGTGGTGTGGTGTGGTGTGGTATGGTGTGTGTGGTGTGGTATGGTGTGTGTGGTATGGTGTGTGTGGTATGGTGTGTGTGGTGTGGTGTGTGAGGTGTGTGTGGTGTGGTGTGGTGTGGTATGGTGTGTGTGGTGTGGTGTGGTGTGTGAGGTGTGTGTGGTGTGGTGTGGTATGGTGTGGTGTGGTGTGTGTACTGTACGTAATCAGATTTCTGTGTAACATGGAACATTGTCATTCAGTGAATATCTTTGTGTTTCAGAACTTCCTGTGTATTTCTCAGATAGAGAGGAGGACAGCAACTGGGACTGAAGCACCGACTCCCACTGTGCTTTCCATTACAAAAATACCCAAAGTCAGCTCAATTCTGTATGAAACGAAAGTGAATCATTGGTGTTGAAAGCGAAGCCATGTTGTCTCCTATCGAGGCCTGCCAGAGAGGATCAGCTCAACAGGATCTGTGTCTGCCTGTCTGTCTCCAGGGGGAAAACGCTCTCTGAACGGGTCGTAAACCAGAACCAATATGGCTCTCTGAACGGGTCGTAAACCAGAACCAGAAACAATATGACTCTCTGAACGGGTCGTAAACCAGAACCAGAAACAATATGGCTCTCTGAACGGGTCGTAAACCAGAACCAGAAACAATATGGCTCTCTGAACGGGTCGTAAACCAGAACCAGAAACAATATGGCTCTCTGAACGGGTCGTAAACCAGAACCAGAAACAATATGGCTCTCTGAACGGGTCGTAAACCAGAACCAGAAACAATATGGCTCTCTGAACGGGTCGTAAACCAGAACCAGAAACAATATGGCTCTCTGAACGGGTCGTAAACCAGAAACAATATGACTCTCTGAAGGGGTCGTAAACCAGAAACAATATGGCTCTCTGAACGGGTCGTAAACCAGAACCAGAAACAATATGGCTCTCTGAACGGGTCGTAAACCAGAAACAATATGACTCTCTGAACGGGTCGAAAACCAGAAACAATATGGCTCTCTGAGAAACCAGAAACAATATGGCTCTCTGAACGGGTCGTAAACCAGAACCAGAAACAATATGGCTCTCTGAACGGGTCGTAAACCAGAACCAGAAACAATATGGCTCTCTGAACGGGTCGTAAACCAGAAACAATATGACTCTCTGAACGGGTCGTAAACCAGAAACAATATGGCTCTCTGAACGGGTCGTAAACCAGAACCAGAAACAATATGGCTCTCTGAACGGGTCGTAAACCAGAAACAATATGACTCTCTGAACGGGTCGAAAACCAGAAACAATATGGCTCTCTGTACGGGTCGTAAACCAGAAACAATATGGCTCTCTGAACGGGTCGTAAACCAGAACCAGAAACAATATGTCTCTCTGAACGGGTCGAAAACCAGAAACAATATGGCTCTCTGAACGGGTCGTAAACCAGAACCAGAAACAATATGGCTCTCTGAACGGGTCGTAAACCAGAACCAGAAACAATATGGCTCTCTGAACGGGTCGTAAACCAGAACCAGAAACAATATGGCTCTCTGAACGGGTCGAAAACCAGAAACAATATGGCTCTCTGAACGGGTCGAAAACCAGAAACAATATGGCTCTCTGAACGGGTCGTAAACCAGAACCAGAAACAATATGACTCTCTGAACGGGTCGTAAACCAGAACCAGAAACAATATGACTCTCTGAACGGGTCGAAAACCAGAAACAATATGGCTCTCTGAACGGGTCGTAAACCAGAACCAGAAACAATATGTCTCTCTGAACGGGTCGTAAACCAGAACCAGAAACAATATGACTCTCTGAACGGGTCGTAAACCAGAACCAGAAACAATATGACTCTCTGAACGGGTCGTAAACCAGAAACAATATGGCTCTCTGAACGGGTCGTAAACCAGAACCAGAAACAATATGGCTCTCTGAACGGGTCGTAAACCAGAACCAGAAACAATATGACTCTCTGAACGGGTCGAAAACCAGAAACAATATGGCTCTCTGAACGGGTCGTAAACCAGAACCAGAAACAATATGGCTCTCTGAACGGGTCGAAAACCAGAAACAATATGGCTCTCTGAACGGGTCGTAAACCAGAACCAGAAACAATATGACTCTCTGAACGGGTCGAAAACCAGAAACAATATGGCTCTCTGAACGGGTCGTAAACCAGAACCAGAAACAATATGGCTCTCTGAACGGGTCGTAAACCAGAACCAGAAACAATATGGCTCTCTGAACGGGTCGTAAACCAGAACCAGAAACAATATGGCTCTCTGAACGGGTCGAAAACCAGAAACAATATGGCTCTCTGAACGGGTCGAAAACCAGAACCAGAAACAATATGTCTCTCTGAACGGGTCGTAAACCAGAACCAGAAACAATATGGCTCTCTGAACGGGTCGTAAACCAGAAACAATATGACTCTCTGAACGGGTCGAAAACCAGAAACAATATGGCTCTCTGAACGGGTCGTAAACCAGAACCAGAAACAATATGACTCTCTGAACGGGTCGTAAACCAGAACCAGAAACAATATGACTCTCTGAACGGGTCGAAAACCAGAAACAATATGGCTCTCTGAACGGGTCGAAAACCAGAAACAATATGGCTCTCTGAACGGGTCGAAAACCAGAACCAGAAACAATATGACTCTCTGAACGGGTCGAAAACCAGAAACAATATGGCTCTCTGAACGGGTCGTAAACCAGAACCAGAAACAATATGACTATCTGAACGGGTCGTAAACCATAACCAGAAACAATATGGCTCTCTGAACGGCAAAACCAGAACCAGAAACAATATGGCTCTCTAAACGGGTCTAAAACCAGAAACAATATGGCTCTCTGAACGGGTGTAAACCAGAACCAGAAACAATATGACTCTCTGAACGGGTTCGTAAACCAGAACCAGAAACAATATGGCTCTCTGAACGGGTCGTAAACCAGAAACAGTATGGCTCTCTGAACGGGTCGTAAACCAGAAACAATATGGCTCTCTGAACGGGTCTGTAAACCAGAACCAGAAACAATATGGCTCTCTGAACGGGTCGTAAACCAGAACCAGAAACAATATGGCTCTCTGAACGGGTCTAAACCAGAACCAGAAACAATATGACCCTTTTCTACAGCGGTGGTTCCTCTCTGTCACTGCACCGCCAGCTAAATGTTGTTCTGTGTTCTACAGCGGTGGTTCTGTCACTGCACCGCCAGCTAAATGTTGTTCTGTGTTCTACAGCGGTGGTTCCTCTCTCTGTCACTGCACCGCCAGCTAAATGTTGTTCTGTGTTCTACAGCGGTGGTTCTGTTACTGCACCGCCAGCTAAATGTTGTTCTGTGTTCTACAGCGGTGGTTCTGTTACTGCACCGCCAGCTAAATGTTGTTCTGTGTTCTACAGCGGTGGTTCTGTTACTGCACCGCCAGCTAAATGTTGTTCTGTGTTCTACAGCGGTGGTTCTGTCACTGCACCGCCAGCTAAATGTTGTTCTGTGTTCTACAGCGGTGGTTCCTCTCTCTGTTACTGCACCGCCAGCTAAATGTTGTTCTGTGTTCTACAGCGGTGGTTCCTCTCTCTGTTACTGCACCGCCAGCTAAATGTTGTTCTGTGTTCTACAGCGGTGGTTCCTCTCTCTGTCACTGCACCGCCAGCTAAATGTTGTTCTGTGTTCTACAGCGGTGGTTCTGTTACTGCACCGCCAGCTAAATGTTGCTCTGCCAACAGAACCCTGAAGTACACCCTATTTTTCTGTGTGTTCTGTGTGTTCTGATTGTTCTGTTTGTTCTGTTTGTTCTGTGTGTTCTGTTTGTTCGATGTGTTCTGTGTGTTCTATGTGTTCAATGTGTTCTGTGTGTTCTATGTGTTCAATGTGTTCTGTGTGTTCTGTTTGTTCTATGTGTTCTGTGTGTTCTGTTTGTTCTGTTTGTTCTGTGTGTTCTGTTTGTTCGATGTGTTCTGTTTGTTCTGTGTGTTCTGTGTGTTCTGTTTGTTCGATGTGTTCTGTGTGTTCTGTGTGTTCTATGTGTTCAATGTGTTCTATGTGTTCAATGTGTTCTGTGTGTTCTGTTTGTTCTATGTGTTCTGTTTGTTCTATGTGTTCTGTGTGTTCTATGTGTTCAATGTGTTCTTTGTGTTCTATGTGTTCTGTTTGTTCTGTTTGTTCTATGTGTTCTGTGTGTTCTGTTTGTTCTATGTGTTCTATGTGTTCTGTTTGTTCTATGTGTTCTATGTGTTCTGTTGTGTTCTATGTGTTCTATGTGTTCTGTGTGTTCTGTGTGTTCTGTGTTCTTTGTGTTCTGTGTGTTCTGTTTGTTCTATTTGTTCTATGTGTTCTGTGTGTTCTGTTTGTTCTGTTTGTTCTAATAATTCTAATGTATGCTTTAGTTCTGACGTGTTCCAAAGTGTGTTCTCATGTGTTCACATGTCTTCTATGTGTTCCCGGTGTTCCCTGGCGTTACAAGCGCCATGTGTTCTGTGCTCTTCTGTGAGTTCTAAGGACCACACTATGTGTTCTGTGTGTTCTGTTTGTTCTGTTTGTTCTATGTGTTCAATGTGTTCTGTGTGTTCTGTTTGTTCTATGTGTTCTATGTGTTCTGTGTGTTCTGTGTGTTCTATGTATTCCATATGTTCTGTGTAACATACTATATAATACCAGTCCATTCTGAGGGGCTTCGATGCCAGATAGATCCAAATAAGGGAAGGCTTTCAGAAATACATTGTGCTTTAACTGATTGGATCATTTTGGGCTATTTGTTGGTGGGCGCACGCGCACGCGCACGCACACACACACACAGTGTATTAACAATGTCCTTGTTGAAGTGGAAGTGCACTAATCAGTAGCTAACTGAATTAGCCTGGCCAGCTCTAATTAACTTCAAACAGCTTCCTTAGATCAGCCTTCGACTCAAATACTTTCTCATGGCCCAAATGGAACCATATTCCTGTATAGTGCACTACTTTAGACCAGGACCCATAGGGGTAGTGCACTACTTTAGACTAGGGCCCATAATTGGCAGTGCACTACTTTAGACCAGAACCCATAGTGTAGTGCACTACTTTATAGGAAATAGAGTGCCATTTGGGACATAACCACAGCTCTGAGAACATTGCTCTGACATGGAAACATGTTGCTCTGACATGGGAACATGTTGCTCTGACATGGAAACATGTTGCTCTGACATGGAAACATGTCGCTCTGACATGGAAACATGTCGCTCTAACATGGAAACATGTCGCTCTGACATGGAAACATGTCGCTCTGACATGGAAACATGTCGCTCTGACATGGAAACATGTTGCTCTGACATGGAAACATGTTGCTCTGACATGGAAACATGTCGCTCTGACATGGAAACATGTCGCTCTGACATGGAAACATGTCGCTCTGACATGGAAACATGTTGCTCTGACATGGAAACATGTCGCTCTGACATGGAAACATGTCGCTCTGACATGGGAACATGTTGCTCTGACATGGAAACATGTTGCTCTGACATGGAAACATGTTGCTCTGACATGGAAACATGTTGCTCTGACATGGAAACATGTTGCTCTGACATGGAAACATGTCGCTCTGACATGGAAACATGTTGCTCTGACATGGAAACATGTTGCTCTGACATGGGAACATGTTGCTCTGACATGGAAACATGTTGCTCTGACATGGAAACATGTTGCTCTGACATGGAAACATGTCGCTCTGACATGGGAACATGTTGCTCTGACATGGGAACATGTCGCTCTGAGATGGAAACATGTTGCTCTGACATGGAAACATGTTGCTCTGACATGGGAACATGGAAACATGTCGCTCTGACATGGAAACATGTTGCTCTGACATGGGAACATGTTGCTCTGACATGGGAACATGTTGCTCTGAGATGGAAACATGGAAACATGTTGCTCTGACATGGGAACATGTTGCACTCTGACATGGAAACATGGAAACATGTTGCTCTGACATGAGAACATGTCGCTCTGACATGGAAACATGTCGCTCTGACATGGGAACATGTTGCTCTGACATGGAAACATGTTGCTCTGACATGGAACATGGAAACATGTCGCTCTGACATGGAAACATGTTGCTCTGACATGGGAACATGTTGCTCTGACATGGGAACATGTTGCTCTGAGATGGAAACATGGAAACATGTTGCTCTGACATGGGAACATGTCGCTCTGACATGGAAACATGTCACTCTGACATGGGAACATGTTGCTCTGACATGGAAACATGTTGCTCTGACATGGGAACATGTCGCTCTGACATGGGAACATGTCGCCTGACATGGAAACATGTTGCTCTGACATGGAAACATGTCGCTCTGACATGGAAACATGTCCTCTGACATGGGAACATGTTGCTCTGATGGGAACATGTTGCTCTGACATGGAAACATGTTTCCTGACATGGGAACATGTTTCCTGTATGGACCATTTCTCTGACATGGGAACATTTGCTCTGATATAAACATATTTCCTGACATGGAAACATTTCCTGACATGGGAACATGTCCTGACATGGAAACATTTCTCTGACATGGAAACATGTTGCTCTGACCCATGTTGCTCTGACATATGTCGACTGACATTTCTGACATGGAAACATGTCCCTGATGGAAACATTCCTCTAACATGGGAACATATTTCTGACATGGAAACATGGAAACATGTTGCCTGACATGGAAACATGTCGCTGACATGGAAACATGTTGCTCTGACATGGAAACATGTTGCTCTGACATGGGAACATGTTGCCCATGGGAACATGTTGCTCTGACATGGAAACATGTTGCTCTGACATGGGAACATGGAAACATGTCGCTAATGACATGGAAACATGTTGCTCTGACATGGGAACATGTCGCCTGACATGGAAACATGTTGCTCTGACATGGAAACATGTTGCTCTGACATGGGAACATGTTGCTCTGACATGGGAACATGTTGCTCTGACATGGAAACATGTTGCTTGACATGGGAACATGGAAACATGTCGCTATGACATGGAAACATGTTGCTCTGACATGGGAACATGTTGCTCTGACATGGGAACATGTTGCTCTGAGATGGAAACATGGAAACATGTTGCTCTGACATGGGAACATGTTGCTCTGACATGGGAACATGTTGCTCTGAGATGGAAACATAATGTTTTCTGACATGGGAACATGTCCTCTGACATGGAAACATGTTGCTCTGACTGGAAACATGTTGCTCTGACATGGAAACATGTCGCTCTGACATGGGAACATGTTTTCTGACATGGAAACATGTTGCTCTGACATGGAAACATGTTGCTATAATGGGAACATAATGTTTTCTCTGACATGGGAACATGTTGCTCTGACATGGGAACATGTCGCTCTGACATGGGAACATGTCATGACATGGAAACATGTTTTCTCTGACATGGGAACATGTATGGAAACATCCTGACATGGAAACATGTTGCTAACATGGGAACATGTTGCTCTGACATGGAAACATGTTGCTCTGACATGGAAACATGTCCTCTGACATGGAAACATGTTGCTCTGACATGGAAACAATGTTTTCTGACATGGACATGTTCTCTGACATGGGAACATGGAAACATGGAAACATGTTGCTCTGACATGGAAACATGTCGCTCTGACATGGAAACATGTCGCTCTACATGGAAACATGTTGCTCTGACATGGAAACATGTCCTCTGACATGGGAACATATTGCTCTGACATGGAAACATGTTTTCTCCCTCTGACATGTCTCCTTTATGTTGCTCTGACATGGGAACATGTTTTCTCCCTGACATGGGAACATGTTGCTCTGACATGGATAACATGGGAACATGTTTTCTGACATGGGAACATGTTGCTCTGATATGGAAACATGTCACTCTGACATGGAACATGTCGCTCTGACATGGGAACATGTTGCTCTGACTGGAAACATGGTCATGTTGCTCTGACATGGAAACATGTTTTCATGTTGCTCTGACATGGAAACATGTTGCTCTGACATCATGTCGCTCTGACATGGGAACATGTTTATGACATAATAACATGTGTTTGACAGTTTCTGTTTAATAAAGAATAAAGCTCCTTGTAAATAATAACATAATGGTTTGATCATCCTCGGGGATCTGTTGATTTGATATAATGCTAAATCTGATAATGAGATTTCTCCAGTTCATCTGTTGCATGTTGGTCTTTGTCCTAGATCCGTTTTTTCTCCCTGGACTGCATCCCCTGTATAGAGACCCTATTTCCTGTATAGAGACCCTATTTTCTGTATAGACCCTATTTCCTGTATAGAGACCCTATTTCCTGTATAGAGACCCTATTTCCTGTATAGACCCTATTTCCTGTATAGACCCTATTTCCTGTATTGAGACCCTATTTCCTGTATAGAGACCCTATTTCCTGTATAGAGACCCTATTTCCTGTATAGAGACCCTATTTCCTGTATAGACCCTATTTCCTGTATAGACCCTATTTCCTGTATAGAGACCCTATTTCCTGTATAGAGACCCTATTTCCTGTATAGAGACCCTATTTCTTGTATAGAGACCCTATTTCCTGTATAGACCCTATTTCCTGTATAGACCCTATTTCCTGTAACCCTATTTCCTAATATAGTTTTCTCCTGGATTTCCTGTATAGAGACTCTATGGGCTCTGGTCAAACGTAAACAGGGTGAGCTGCATAATGTTTTCTCCCTGGCCTCCGTAGGTCTCCTTTATATAATAACATAAATGAAGTGTTCGCTCTAAGAGCTGAGCCCTCAGATTAATGTCACTTCTCCTTTATATAATGACATAATGTTTTCTCCCTGGAGGCTGGGAGGGGGCAATCTCAATTAATTAATAATAACATAATTATATTCTTACATCCTCTGTTAATTCAACTGTACACAGACTGAACTCTGTTAATTTATAATAACAATGTTTTCTCCCTGGACTGTAGGTCTCCTTTATATAATAACATAATGTTTTCTCCCTGGACTGTAGGTCTCCTTTATATAATAACATAATGTTTTCTCCCTGGACTGTAGGTCTCCTGGATAATAACATAATGTTTTCTCCCTGGACTGTAGGTCTCCTTTATATAATAACATAATGTTTTCTCCCTGGACTGTAGGTCTAATGTTTTCCTTTATATAATAACATAATGTTTTCTCCTGGACTGTAGGTCTCCTTTATATAATAACATAATGTTTTCTCCCTGGACTGTAGGTCTCCTTTATATAATAACATAATGTTTTCTCCCTGGACTGTAGGTCTCCTTTATATAATAACATAATGTTTTCTCCCTGGACTGTAGGTCTCCTTTATATAATAACATAATGTTTTCTCCCTGGACTGTAGGTCTCCTTTATATAATAACATAATGTTTTCTCCCTGGACTGTAGGTCTCCTTTATATAATAACATAATGTTTTCTCCCTGGACTGTAGGTCTCCTTTATATAATAACATAATGTTTTCTCTCTGGACTGTAGGTCTCCTTTATATAATAACATAATGTTTTCTCCCTGGACTGTAGGTCTCCTTTATATAATAACATAATGTTTTCTCCCTGGACTGTAGGTCTCCTTTATATAATAACATAATGTTTTCTCCCTGGACTGTAGGTCTCCTTTATATAATAACATAATGTTTTCTCCCTGGACTGTAGGTCTCCTTTATATAATAACATAATGTTTTCTCCCTGGACTGTAGGTCTCCTTATGACTTATGAGGCAACAGGCTCAGACTCTGGGCCAAGGCTTTAAATAGCACAATATGTATCATTGTCATCGCTATGGGAATGTTTCTCAGTCCTAACGCTGAACACACAGAGCGACTGAGGAAAAGCTCCCTCTCCGTTCCTCTTGTCCGCCAACACAGCTCCACCAGGTAGAGGTTGAGTATAAATCTCAGCTAGGGAAACAGGCGCAGAGTACGGCCCTTTGAGGGGAGAGGGTGCCAAGACAGAGAGAGAGAGCTTGGGTCCAACTTGCCCCGCCCACGGCGCCAAGAAGGAACTACAGGATAATTAACCGCTGTAGTGTAGATGGCGACTACAACTCCGGCCACACAGGGACCAGTAGAGACCAGTAGAGACCAGTAGAGACCAGTAGAGACAGAGTAGAGACTAGTAGAGACCAGTAGAGACCAGTAGAGACTGAGAGACCAGTAGAGGCCAGTAGAGACCGAGTAAAGACCGAATAGAGACCAGTAGAGACCAGTAGTAGAGACCAGTAGAGACCAGTAGAGATTAGTAGAGACCAGTAGAGACAGAGTAGAGACAGTAGTAGAGACAGAGTAGAGACCAGTAGAGACCAGTAGAGACCAGTAGAGACCAGTAGAGGAACTACAGGATAATTAACCGCTGTAGTGTAGACGGCGACGACAACTCCGGCCACACAGGGACCAGTAGAGACCAGTATAGACCAGTAGAGACCGAGTAGAGACCAGGTAGACCAGTAGAGACCAGTAGAGACCGAGTAGAGACCAGGTAGAGACCAGTAGAGACCAGTAGAGACCAGTAGAGACCAGTAGAGACCAGTAGAGACCAGTAGAGACCAGTAGAGACCAGTAGAGACCAGTAGAGACCAGTAGAGACCAGTAGAGACCAGTAGAGACTAGAGACCAGTAGAGGCCAGTAGAGACCAGTAGACCGACTAGAGACCAGTAGAGACCAGTAGAGACCAGTAGAGACCAGTAGAGACTGAGTAGAGACCAGTAGAGACCAGTAGAGACCAGTAAAGACCGAATAGAGACCAGTAGAGACCAGTAGAGACCAGTAGAGACAGAGTAGAGACCGAGTAGAGACCAGTAGAGACCAGTAGAGACAGAGTAGAGACAGAGTAGAGACCGAGTAGAGACCGAGTAGAGACCAGTAGAGACAAGTAGAGACAGAGTAGAGACAGAGTAGAGACCGAGTAGAGACTGAGTAGAGACCAGTAGAGACCAGTAGAGACAGAGTAGAGACCAGTAGAGACCAGTAGAGACCAGTAGAGGAACTGCAGGATAATTAACCGCTGTAATGTAGACGGCGACTACAACTCCGGCCACACAGGGACCAGTAGAGACCGAGTAGAGACCAGTAGAGACCAGTAGAGACCGAGTAGAGACCAGCAGAGACCAGTAGAGACCAAGTATAGACCAGTAGAGACTGGGTAGACACAGTAGAGACCAGTAGAGACCCAGTAGAGACCAGTAGAGACCAGTAGAGACAGAGTAGAGACAGAGTAGAGACCGAGTAGAGACCAGTAGAGACCGAGTAGAGGAACTACAGGATAATTAACCGCTGTAATGTAGACGGCGACTACAACTCCGGCCACACAGGGACCAGTAGAGACCAGTAGAGACCAGTAGAGACCGAGTAGAGACCGAGTAGAGACCAGTAGAGACCGAGTAGAGAATGAGTAGAGACCAGTAGAGACCAGTAGAGGAACTACAGGATAATTAACCGCTGTAGTGTAGACGGCGACTACAACTCCGGCCACACAGGGACCAGTAGAGACCGAGTAGAGACCAGTAGAGACCGAGTAGAGACCAGGTAGAGACCAGTAGAGACCAGTAGAGACCAGTAGAGACTGAGTAGAGACCAGTAGAGACCAGCAGAGACCAGTAGAGACCAGTAGAGACCGAGCAGAGACCGAGTAGAGACCAGTAGAGACAGAGTAGAGACCAGTAGAGACCAGTAGAGACCAGCAGAGACCGAGTAGAGACCAGTAGATACCGAGTAGAGACCAGCAGAGACCAGTAGAGACCAAGTAGAGACCAAGTATAGACCAGTAGAGACTGAGTAGACACAGTAGAGACCAGTATAGACCAGTAGAGACTGAGTAGAGACCCGTATAGACCGAGTAGAGACTGAGTAGAGACCAGTAGAGACTGAGTAGAAACCAGTAGAAACCAATTTGAGACTGAGTAGAGACTTAGTAGAGACCAATATAGAATAGTAGAGACCATTACAGACTGAGTAGAGACCGAGTAGAGACCAGTAGAGACAGAGTAGAGACAGAGTAGAGACCAGTAGAGACTGAGTAGAGACCGAGTAGAAACCAATATAGACTACTGGAGACTGAGTAGAGACCAGTAGAGACGGAGTGGAGACTGAGTAGAAACCAATATAGACTAGTAGAGACCATTAGAGACTGAGTAGAGACCAAGGAGACCAGTATAGACAGAGTAGAGACCAGTAGAGACCGAGTAGAGGCCGAGTAGAAACCAATATAGACTACTGGAGACTGAGTAGAGACCAGTAGAGATGGAGTAGAGACTGAGTAGAAACCAATATAGACTAGTAGAGACCAGAAGAGACCGAGTAGAAACCAATATAGACCAGTAGAGACCATTAGAGACTGAGTAGAGTCTGAGTAGAGCGAGTAGAAACCAATATAAACTCTTAGAGACCGAGTAGAGACCAGTAGAGACCGAGTAGAGACCGAGTAGAAACCAATATAGACTTGTAGAAACCGAGTCGAAACCAATATAGACTAGTAGAGACTGAGTAGAGACTGAGTAGAGACGGAGTAGAAACCGATATAGACCAGTAGAGACTGAGTAGAGACTGAGTAGAGACCGAGTAGAGAACCAGTAGAGACCAGTAGAGACCGAAAAGAAACCAATATAGACTAGTAGAGACTGAGTAGAGACCAGTATAGGCCAGTAAAGACCAGTAGAGACCAGGAGAGACCTAGTAGAGACCAGTAGACACTGAGTAGAGGCCAGTAGAGACCAGTAGAGACCAATATAGACGAGTAGAGACAGAGTATAGACCAGTGGAGACCGGGTAGAGACCAACAGACTAGTAGAGACTGAGTAGAGACCAGTAGAGACCGGGTAGGGACCAGTAGAGACCAGTAGAGACAGAGTAGAGACCAGGAGAGACCTAGTAGAGACCAGTAGAGACCAGTAGAGACCAACATAGACTAGTAGAGACTGGATAGAGACCAGTAGAGACCAGTAGAGACGAGTAGAGACCGGGTAGAGACCAGTAGAGACCAGTAGAGACAGAGTAGAGACCAGTAGAGACCAGGAGAGACCCAGTAGAGACCAGTAGAGACTGAGTAGAGACCAGTACAGTCCAGTAGAGACCAGTAGAATAGGCTGTTGTTGAAAGAACCTCCAGCATGTCGCTGATTGACTGAGTGGCCAAGAGAGACCAGGAAACGTCCACTGTGAACACTGACCTTTCATTTAACCTTTAACCTTTATCTCAGCAGGAAACACCCTAGAGGTTTGAAACCTCTATTGTGAGGGTGATCTTTAATTGACCTTCACAAATCAGACCGTACTAATGCCTCGGGAGATTAAATGAAATCTCGGTAGATTTAGAACTTGGGACTATCAATTTGTGTCATGTCAGATATAACGTGCAACGTTAGAGGGGACGGCCAGGGAGACAGGAAGTGGAGAGCAGAGGAGGAGTCTGAGATGTTAGTGGCATTGTGGCCAGGGGGATGTGAGGGGACGGCCAGCAGCCAGGGAGACAGGAAGTGGAGAGCAGAGGAGGAGTCTGAGATGTTAGTGGCATTGCCAGGAGGAGACAGGAAGTGGAGTTCAGCAGAGGAGGAGTCTGAGATGTTAGTGGCATTGTGGGGACAGGAGGATGTGAGGGACGCTGTGTGTTCAGAACGTGTGAGGGACGGCCAGCAGCCAGGAGGACAGGAAGTGGAGAGCAGAGGAGGAGTCTGAGATGTTAGGGCACTGTGGCCAGGAGGATGTCCAAGAACGTATAGACATGAGCAGATGTGTGAGGGACACTTTGTTCCTACATCCCAGAATAAACATCATGAATGACCCCAGTAAAGGATGGCCGGGTTCTGTTTGGGGACACTGTGTGTTCAGCAGAACGTGTGAGAACTGTGAGGGATGCTGTGTGTTCAGCAGAATGTGTGAGGGACACTGTGTGTTCAGCAGAATGTGAGGACACTGTGTGTTCAGCAGAATGTGTGAGGGACACTGTGTGTTCAGCAGAATGTGTGAGGACACTGTGTGTTCAGCAGAATGTGTGAGGACACTGTGTGTTCAGCAGAATGTGAGGGACACTGTGTGTTCAGCAGAATGTGTGAGGGACACTGTGTGTTCAGCAGAATGTGTGAGGACACTGTGTGTTCAGCAGAATGTGTGAGGGACACTGTGTGTTCAGCAGAACGTGTGAGGGACACTGTGTGTTCAGCAGAATGTGTGTGTGAGGGCCAGTAGGTGAGAGCAGGGCAGGAGGGTGAGAGCAGGGGGCCGGTAGGTGAGAGCAGGGCAGGAGGGTGAGAGCAGGGGGCCGGTAGGTGAGAGCAGGGCAGGAGGGTGAGAGCAGGGGGCCGGTAGGTGAGAGCAGGGCAGGAGGGTGAGAGCAGGGGGCCGGTAGGTGAGAGCAGGGCAGGAGGGTGAGAGCAGGGGGGAAGGTGAGGGCAGGTGCAGGAGGGTGAGGGACAGGGGGCAGAACGGTGAGGTGTGGTGAGCAGGAGGGTGAGAGCAGGGGGCCGGTAGGTGAGAGCAGGGCAGGAGGGTGAGAGCAGGGCAGGAGGGTGAGAGCAGGGGGCAGGAGGGTGAGAGCAGGGCCGGAGGGTGAGAGCAGGGAGAGAGCAGGGAAGGAGGGTGAGGCAGGGCAGGAGGGTGAGAGCAGGGCCGGAGGGTGAGAGCAGGGCAGGAGGGTGAGAGCAGGGGGCCGGAGGGTGAGAGCAGGGCAGGAGGGTGAGAGCAGGGGGCCGGAGGGTGAGAGCAGGGGCCGGAGGGTGAGAGCAGGGGGCTGGAGGGTGAGAGCAGGGGGCCGGAGGGTGAGAGCAGGGCCGGAGGGTGAGAGCAGGGGGCAGGAGGGTGAGAGCAGGGCTGGAGGGTGAGAGCAGGGGCTGGAGGGTGAGAGCAGGGCTGGAGGGTGAGAGCAGGGCTGGAGGGTGAGAGCAGGGCTGGAGGGTGAGAGCAGGGGCCGGAGGGTGAGAGCAGGGGGCTGGAGGGTGAGAGCAGGGGGCCGGAGGGTGAGAGCAGGGGGCCGGAGGGTGAGAGCAGGGCAGGGGGGCCAGAGGTGGCAGCAGAGCAGAGCTGGGGTAGTCTATATCAGGTCAGAGCTGGGGTAGTCTATATCAGGTCAGGGCTGGGGTAGTCTATATCAGGTCAGAGCTGGGGTAGTCTATATCAGGTCAGAGCTGGGGTAGTCTATATCAGGTCAGAGCTGGGGTAGTCTATATCAGGTCAGAGCTGGGGTAGTCTATATCAGGTCAGGGCTGGGGTAGTCTATATCAGGTCAGAGCTGGGGTAGTCTATATCAGCTCAGAGCTGGGGTAGTCTATATCAGGTCAGGGCTGGGGTAGTCTATATCAGGTCAGAGCTGGGGTAGTCTATATCAGGTCAGGGCTGGGGTAGTCTATATCAGGTCAGGGCTGGGGTAGTCTATATCAGGTCAGAGCTGGGGTAGTCTATATCAGGTCAGAGCTGGGGTAGTCTATATCAGGTCAGGGCTGGGGTAGTCTATATCAGGTCAGAGCTGGGGTAGTCTATATCAGCTCAGGGCTGGGGTAGTCTATATCAGGTCAGAGCTGGGGTAGTCTATATCAGGTCAGAGCTGGGGTAGTCTATATCAGGTCAGGCTGGGGTAGTCTATATCAGGTCAGAGCTGGGGTAGTCTATATCAGGTCAGGGCTGGGGTAGTCTATATCAGGTCAGGCTGGGGTAGTCTATATCAGGTCAGGGCTGGGGTAGTCTATATCAGGTCAGGGCTGGGGTAGTCTATATCAGGTCAGGGCTGGGGTAGTCTATATCAGGTCAGGGCTGGGGTAGTCTATATCAGGTCAGGGCTGGGGTAGTCTATATCAGGTCAGGGCTGGGGTAGTCTATATCAGGTCAGGGCTGGGGTAGTCTATATCAGGTCAGAGCTGGGGTAGTCTATATCAGCTCGGGCTGGGGTAGTCTATATCAGGTCAGGGCTGGGGTAGTCTATATCAGGTCAGAGCTGGGGTAGTCTATATCAGGTCAGGGCTGGGGTAGTCTATATCAGGTCAGGGCTGGGGTAGTCTATATAGGTCAGCTCAGGTCAGGGCTGGGGTAGTCTATATCAGGTCAGAGCTGGGGTAGTCTATATCAGGTCAGAGCTGGGGTAGTCTATATCAGGTCAGGGCTGGGGTAGTCTATATCAGGTCAGGGCTGGGGTAGTCTATATCAGGTCAGGGCTGGGGTAGTCTATATCAGGTCAGAGCTGGGGTAGTCTATATCAGGTCAGAGCTCGTGTTGATGGTGTACCACACAGCTTTGACCTGGTCTGGCAGCCCGGCCCGCTCCCTCTCTGCACGCTGAGTCCCTGATCCAGTCCTTCCCAGGCTGAGTAATGACAGTATGACTGTGGAAGGCTGTGGCAAAACACAACAGCCTTCAGATGCTCATGGAGACTTCACCCCCTCCACAGTTCATCACCATCACAGGTAACTCCGGTAACCAGGTGAGGAAAACAGTAAATTAATTCCACCTCAGCCTGAGAGGGACCTGACATAGAGGGCAGCAAGGTGGAAACCATCACCGACACGTGGAAGTATTTACATTGGCTCAACAAACATGACATCACAGCTGTGATTCGGAATGGAAACTCCATGGTTGCTCGGCTAGAGCATTATAGCTGGTGATTTTGACATGGATTCTCAGACACAAACTTGGAGTCAATGGGCCCTACCACATACGCCTCAGCTGAGAGTCCTGAACCTGCAGCTCACAACTGAACCTGCAGTTCACAACTGAACCTGCAGCTCACAACTGAACCTGCAGCTCACAACTGAACCTGCAGCCCACAACTGAACCTGCAGCCCACAGCTAAACCTGCAGCCCACAACTGAACCTGCAGCCCACAACTGAACCTGCAGCCCACAACTGAACCTGCAGCCCACAACTGAACCTGCAGCCCACAACTGAACCTGCAGCCCACAGCTGAACCTGCAGCCCACAGCTGAACCTGCAGCTCACAACTGAACCTGCAGCCCACAACTGAACCTGCAGCTCACAACTGAACCTGCAGCCCACAGCTGAACCTGCAGCCCACAGCTGAACCTGCAGCCCACAGCTGAACCTGCAGCCCACAGCTGAACCTGTAGCCCACAGCTGAACCTGCAGCCCACAGCTGAACCTGCAGCTCACAGCTGAACCTGCAGCTCACAGCTGAACCTGCAGCTCACAGCTGAACCTGCAGCTCACAACTGAACCTGCAGCTCACAGCTGAACCTGCAGCCCACAGCTGAACCTGCAGCCCACAGCTGAACCTGCAGCCCACAGCTGAACCTGCAGCTCACAGCTAAACCTGCAGCCCACAGCTGAACCTGCAGCTCACAGCTGAACCTGCAGCTCACAGCTGAACCTGCAGCTCACAGCTGAACCTGCAGCCCACAGCTGAACCTGCAGCTCAGTAGAGGTATACTAGGGGTGTAGGGGTGGTTCCACCTGACAATCCACAGCTAAGCATCTGTTGAACATGTGGGTAGAGACAGAGGACGCGGAGGGGTTGGAACCGAAAGGGGGAGAACAGACCCCGGGAGTTCGTGCTGCGGAGTTCGCCAGCAGACACAGCTCTGCCAGGTTTACATATGCAAATGAGGCTCAAATGGCTGTTGCGTGGGAAGCTGTAATTCAGTGTTCTGATGGGAGACAGGCTGGCAGGGGAGACTTCACTCTCCTGACCCGGTTCCCCACGTTAAAACAGTGACAACCCTGTTCTGATGGGAGACAGGCTGACAGGGGAGACTTCACTCTCCTGACCCGGTTCCCCACGTTAAAACAGTGACAACCCTGTTCTGATGGGAGACAGGCTGACAGGGGAGACTTCACTCTCCTGACCCGGTTCCCCACGTTAAAACAGTGACAACCCTGTTCTGATGGGAGACAGGCTGACAGGGGAGACTTCACTCTCCTGACCCGGTTCCCCACGTTAAAACAGTGACAACCCTGTTCTGATGGGAGACAGGCTGACAGGGCGACTTCACTCTCCTGACCCGGTTCCCCACGTTAAAACAGTGACAACCCTGTTCTGATGGGAGACAGGCTGACAGGGGAGACTTCACTCTCCTGACCCGGTTCCCCACGTTAAAACAGTGACAACCCTGTTCTGATGGGAGACAGGCTGACAGGGGAGACTTCACTCTCCTGACCCAGTTCCCCACGTTAAAACAGTGACAACCCTGTTCTGCTTCTTCTGCTTCTACTAAACTATCCGCTAAGTCAGGGTTAGTTAACTGAACCAGGTATAATAATGTATTAATTCACTAACTCAGGGTTAGTTAACAACTGAACCAGGCATTATAATGTATTAATTCACTAACTCAGGGTTAGTTAACTGAACCAGGCATAATAATGTATTAATTCACTAACTCAGGGTTAGTTAACAACTGAACCAGGCATTATGTGTTAATTCACTAACTCAGGGTTAGTTAACAACTTAGTAGATGAGTTTAGCCTTTGGCTGATTGGACAGCCCCAACCTCTAATGCATTATATGTCTGATCAAGATATTTTCTTTCAGAGGCATTGTTTTCCAGCACCACAATGCCTCTGCCACCCAAGGTTTTGCAGCATCACAATTCCCAAGCAGCTTGGTGAGAAGGCAACAACTGTTGGCGCCATTATTAGAAAATGGAAGAAGTTCAAGATGATGGTCAATCACCCTCGGTCTGGGGCTCCATGCAAGATCTCACCTCGTGGGGCATCAATGATCATGAGGAAGGTGAGGGATCAGCCCAGAACGACACGGCAGGACCTGGTCAATGACCTGAAGAGAGCTGGGACCACAGTCTCAAAGAAAACCATTAGTAACACACTACGCCGTCATGGATTAAAATCCTGCAGCGCACGCAAGGTCCCCCTGCTCAAGCCAGCGCATGTCCTGGCCCATCTGAAGTTTGCCAATGACCATCTGGATGATCCAGAGGAGGAGTGGGAGAAGGTCATGTGGTCTGATGAGACAAAAATAGAGCTTTTTGGTCTAAACTCCACTCGCAGTGTTTGGAGGAAGAAGAAGGATGAGTACAACCCCCAAGAACACCGTCCCAACCGTGAAGCATGGAGGTGGAAATATAATTCTTTGGTGATGCTTGAGGGGAGGATGGATGGGGCCATGTATCGCGAGAACTTGGCCAACAACCTCCTTCCCTCAGTAAGAGCATTGAAGATGGGTCGTGTCTGGGTCTTACAGCATGACAACGACCCGAAACACACAGCCAGGGCAACTAAGGAGTGGCTCCGTAAGAAGCATCTCAAGGTCCTGGAGTGGCCTAGCCAGTCTCCAGACCTGAACCCAATAGTAAATATTTGGAGGGAGCTGAAAGTCCGTATTGCCCAGCGACAGCCCCATAACCTGAAGGAGCTTACTGGTTGGTAGGTGATCAAATACTTATGTCATGCAATAAAATGCTAATTAATTACTTAACAATCATACAATGTGATTTTCTGGATTTTTGTTTTAGATTCCGTCTCTCACAGTTGAAGTGTACCTATGATAACAATTACAGACCTCTACATGCTTTGTAAGTAGGAGAACCTGCAAAATCGTCAGTGTATCAAATACTATGATGTTTCCGGTTCCGGGTTGGAGCGAGCGGTCGCATTCGCACTTCGCTCTGCAGGTTGTATAACTTTTCATTACATTTCATTATAGTACAACGGTTGATTTGTCTAATCTTAGCAATTCTTCTTAGCTAGCTACATAGCCGTCCTTGTATCAGAGATAATTGCATAATTATCGTATTTCGTCGCCCTAACGTAGCCTTCACTGCTATTCGCCCAGGAGCTAGCAACGCTAGCTAACGCACACGGATTAGCATCACTGTAGTGCTATTCACTCAACTGAACGACTTGATTAGTCTAGTGTTAGCTAGCTACATAGCTGTCTTTGTTTCCAAGATAATTGTGTAGTTTAGTGTGTGTAGCCTTGGAGTGATTATCTTAATTCACTGAGGGTCGCTAGCCAGCTATTTGTCGTCCTTAACGTAGGAGACTCTGCTAGCTAGCCAACAGCTAACAGCTAGCCAACGTGTACTGTTTCGAATTCAACAACCCGGTCAGGTAGTTTCACATTTTCATTTCATTTCATTTCATTACAGTACAACGGTTTGATTTGTTTGATCGTAGCTAGCTACATAGCTAGCTACATGGCCGTCTTTGTTTCAAAGATAATTGTGTAGTCTAGAGCGATTTCCTAGGTTAGCTAGCCAGCTATTGTCGTTCTTTTAACGCAACGTAACGTAAACAACACTGCTAGCTAGCCAGCTAGCCCCCGAGTGGTAGCACTGCAGAAACTATTGCACTCAACGGAACTACTTGATTAGTGTAGTGTCAACAACGCAGCTACTGCCAGCTAGCCTACTTTAGCAGTACTGTATCATTTTAATCATTTTAGTCAATAAGATTCTTGCTACGTAAGCTTAACTTTCTGAACATTCGAGACGTGTAGTCCACTTGTCATTCAATCTCCTTGCATTAGCGTAGCCTTTTCTGTAGCCTGTCAACTATGTGTCTGTCTATCCCCGTTCTCTCCTCTCTGCACAGACCATACAAACGCTCCACACCGCGTGGCCGCGACCACCCTACTCTGGTGGTCCCAGCGCGTACGACCCACGTGGAGTTCCAGGTCTCCGGTAGCCTCTGGAACTGCCGATCTGCGGCCAACAAGGCAGAGTTCATCTCAGCCTATGCCTCCTCCAGTCCCTTGACTTCTTGGCACTGACGGAAACATGGATCACCACAGATAACACTGCTACTCCTACTGCTCTCTCCTCGTCCGCCCACGTGTTCTCGCACACCCCGAGAGCTTCTGGTCAGCGGGGTGGTGGCACCGGGATCCTCATCTCTCCCAAGTGGTCTTTCTCTCTTTCTCCCCTTACCCATCTGTCTATCGCCTCCTTTGAATTCCATGCTGTCACAGTTACCAGCCCTTTCAAGCTTAACATCCTTATCATTTATCGCCCTCCAGGTTCCCTCGGAGAGTTCATCAATGAGCTTGATGCCTTGATAAGCTCCTTTCCTGAGGACGGCTCACCTCTCACAGTTCTGGGCGACTTTAACCTCCCCACGTCTACCTTTGACTCATTCCTCTCTGCCTCCTTCTTTCCACTCCTCTCCTCTTTTGACCTCACCCTCTCACCTTCCCCCCTACTCACAAGGCAGGCAATACGCTTGACCTCATCTTTACTAGATGCTGTTCTTCCACTAACCTCATTGCAACTCCCCTCCAAGTCTCCGACCACTACCTTGTATCCTTTTCCCTCTCGCTCTCATCCAACACTTCCCACACTGCCCCTACTCGGATGGTATCGCGCCGTCCCAACCTTCGCTCTCTCTCCCCCGCTACTCTCTCCTCTTCCATCCTATCATCACTTCCCTCTGCTCAAACTTTCTCCAACCTATCTCCTGATTCTGCCTCCTCAACCCTCCTCTCCTCCCTTACTGCATCCTTTGACTCTCTATGTCCCCTATCCTCCAGGCCGGCTCGGTCCTCCCTCCCGCTCCGTGGCTCGACGACTCATTGCGAGCTCACAGAACAGGGCTCCGGGCAGCCGAGCGGAAATGGAGGAAAACTCGCCTCCCTGCGGACCTGGCATCCTTTCACTCCCTCCTCTCTACATTTTCCTCCTCTGTCTCTGCTGCTAAAGCCACTTTCTACCATTCTAAATTCCAAGCATCTGCCTCTAACCCTAGGAAGCTCTTTGCCACCTTCTCCTCCCTCCTGAATCCTCCCCCTCCTCCCTCTCTGCAGATGACTTCGTCAACCATTTTGAAAAGAAGGTCGACGACATCCGATCCTCGTTTGCTAAGTCAAACGACACCGCTAGTTCTGCTCACACTGCCCCACCCTATGCTCTGACCTCTTTCTCCCCTCTCTCTCCAGATGAAATCTCGCGTCTTGTGACGGCCGGCCGCCCAACAACCTGCCCGCTTGACCCTATCCCCTCCTCTCTTCTCCAGACCATTTCCGGAGACCTTCTCCCTTACCTCACCTCGCTCATCAACTCATCCCTGACCGCTGGCTACGTCCCTCCCGTCTTCAAGAGAGCGAGAGTTGCACCCCTTCTGAAAAAAACCTACACTCGATCCCTCCGATGTCAACAACTACAGACCAGTATCCCTTCTCTCTTTTCTCTCCAAAACTCTTGAGCGTGCCGTCCTTGGCCAGCTCTACCGCTATCTCTCTCAGAATGACCTTCTTGATCCAAATCAGTCAGGTTTCAAGACTAGTCATTCAACTGAGACTGCTCTTCTCTGTATCACGGAGGCGCTCCGCACTGCTAAAGCTAACTCTCTCTCCTCTGCTCTCATCCTTCTAGACCTATCGGCTGCCTTCGATACTGTGAACCATCAGATCCTCCTCTCCACCCTCTCCGAGTTGGGCATCTCCGGCGCGGCCCACGCTTGGATTGCGTCCTACCTGACAGGTCGCTCCTACCAGGTGGCGCGGCGAGAATCTGTCTCCTCACCACGCGCTCTCACCACTGGTGTCCCCCAGCGCTCTGTTCTAGGCCCTCTCTTATTCTCGCTATACACCAAGTCACTTGGCTCTGTCATAACCTCACATGGTCTCTCCTATCATTGCTATGCAGACGACACACAATTAATCTTCTCCTTTCCCCCTTCTGATGACCAGGTGGCGAATCGCATCTCTGCATGTCTGGCAGACATATCAGTGTGGATGACGGATCACCACCTCAAGCTGAACCTCAGCAAGACGGAGCTCCTCTTCCTCCCGGGGAAGGACTGCCCGTTCCATGATCTCGCCATCACGGTTGACAACTCCATTGTGTCCTCCTCCCAGAGCGCTAAGAACCTTGGCGTGATCCTGGACAACACCCTGACGTTCTCAACTAACATCAAGGCGGTGTCCCGTTCCTGTAGGTTCATGCTCTACAACATCCGCAGAGTACGACCCTGCCTCACACAGGAAGCGGCGCAGGTCCTAATCCAGGCACTTGTCATCTCCCGTCTTGATTACTGCAACTCGCTGTTGGCTGGGCTCCCTGCCTGTGCCATTAAACCCCTACAACTCATCCAGAACGCCGCAGCCCGTCTGGTGTTCAACCTTCCCAAGTTCTCGCACGTCACCCCGCTCCTCCGCTCTCTCCACTGGCTTCCAGTTGAAGCTCGCATCCGCTACAAGACCATGGTGCTTGCCTACGGAGCTGTGAGGGGAACGGCACCTCAGTACCTCCAGGCTCTGATCAGGCCCTACACCCAAACAAGGGCACTGCGTTCATCCACCTCTGGCCTGCTCGCCTCCCTACCACTGAGGAAGTACAGTTCCCGCTCAGCCCAGTCAAAACTGTTCGCTGCTCTGGCCCCCCAATGGTGGAACAAACTCCCTCACGACGCCAGGACAGCGGAGTCAATCACCACCTTCCGGAGACACCTGAAACCCCACCTCTTCAAGGAATACCTAGGATAGGGTAAGTAAGGGTAAGTAATCCTTCTCACCCCCTTCTCTCACCCCCAAAAAAAAAAAAAAGATTTAGATGTAAGTGGCTGTTCCACTGGATGCCATAAGGTGTATGCACCAATTTTGTAAGTCGCTCTGGATAAGAGCGTCTGCTAAATGACTTAAATGTAAATGTAAATGTACTAGTTATCCCCACTGTATATATATCATTAGGCTGTATCTGTCACGCCTTGGTCTTACTATTTTGTGTTTTCTTTAATTATTTGTTCAGGCCAGGGTGTGACATGGGGTTATTGTATTGTCGTATTGGGGTTTTTGTAGGCATTGGGATTGTGGTTGATTAGGGGTGTGTCTAGTATAGGCTTGGCTGCCTGAGGCGGTTCTCAATCAGAGTCAGGTGATTCTCGTTGTCTCTGATTGGGAACCGTATTTAGGTAGCCTGGGTTTCGCTTTGTATTTCGTGGGTGATTGTTCCTGTCTCTGTGTAGTGTTCACCAGACAGGCTGTAATAGGTTTCACGTTCCGTTTGTTGTTTTTGTATTTATTAGTTATTTCATGTATCGTTCCGTTTTTCTTCATTAAAGACATGAGTAACCACCACGCTGCATTTCGGTCCGACTCTCTTTCTACAAAAGAAGAACGCCGTTACAGTATCTATATAGATATAGGACTATTGTAAATGTGAATTATTGTAGCGGCACCATCGTTATTGATAAAATAAATACAAATACACACAACACACAATCTCCATATTCCTTTGACATACGTTCTGAACTGTCCATTGATCAGCAATTGATAATCAGGACCATGTTTGCAAAACGAGTGTTTCTGAGCTTGTGTCAATATTACACATGTAAGCTAATGGTTACAGAAATCAGGAATGGAGACAGGCTCTATAGACACCCTGTATATAGCCTCCACATTGACTCTGTACCGTAACACCCTGTATATAGCCTCCACATTGACTCTGTACCGTAACACCCTGTATATAGCCTCCACATTG